>NW_026859072.1:0-27585 GCF_026571515.1 Ruditapes philippinarum | reverse complement strand
AAATTTGTCTTTTGACGTCTTATCTGTGCTATGCAGGCTTCATAACCTCAGTTCCCCCCTTTCAAAATTCCATTTTATTTAGTTCCGACCATTGTTTTCTCGTTTAGGGCACACGCATTCTTTTACTTGGGGGCCATACGCCGCTTTTCAATGGAATGACACTATGTCACATTGAAGGTTCCATGAAAACCGCCGTATGAACACATCTGCGGATGTTTTTAAATTCAAAATTTCACCATTTTAGTGTTTAAACGTTGAATTCTGCTTAAGCCGGTACTAGGGGGCGTGGACGGTAACTTGCACTTTCCAGTACCGTCCATGAACAGGCTCAATTCAAACCGAGCCTGCAACATTTTCAATTTTGTCGTGTTGGGCTTTCTTTTAGGGATTCTGCATTTTCTCTATTTAGTTATTTCAAGTTTCAGTAAAAAAATGCAAAACTTTATATTCTATCGCTCCAACAAAAGATCATGCAATCTCAACTTTTGGACACTACTCTGTTAAAAGGCCTATTTAAAAACATGTTATGAAAAATAGGGTGACACATCTGGACCTAATATACTGTCGGTGATTTGAAATAACTAGCCCTTGCCGCTGTGAGTTCGAATCCTGCCCCGGTGACTAGATTTTAATTGTGTGAGAAACTTCGAGAATCTTGTTAGATATTGCGCGATTGGGCTCCTGAAGTTTTTTTTTTTTTTTTTTCCTCAAAGCTGGAAGGTCGCCATATGCTCTTTAAGTGTCTGTGTAACATATATTTAAGCCAATTGATATATAAGAAACGTATAACAAACTAAATTTTTGAAGAAAAAAAAAAACATTGAAATATTATGACTTGACTTATCCGAAGTAAAAGTTGAAGTAGAAAACAACAACAAGAGCTTTATATAGATATTAAGTATGAATAACCTATCACATATACATGTACGACATGAAGCTACTAAAGAAAACTTAAAAATATAGTACCTAAAATGTTTTTAATAACGAAAATTGATAACCTATTTTGAACGTCCTTATCCTTTAAGTAATTTCTCTACTGAGCATTAAGATAGGAACAGAAAACGTGCATAAAATGGGTACAATATCATTAATTCCATTTAATCTTCGCTGACAAGAAAAACCTGAAAAATGGGAATGATAATCGTAAGTATCGTTCATTGGTTGTTGTAATGTCGCCTTCAATTGTAGAGTCGTACAAGCAAACCATCCACACTTCGTCATCCTTCTGCAAACGTATGATCACATTACTACTTCGTTCAATCCAAATACCTAGATGGTCAGCGTGGAGATATAGCCCGGCATGGTTAGTAACGGCGTTTTTTACCATTTCAACATGGAAGCTGCTGTTTGGGGGGAATTGATAAAAGTGGCGAAAAAGGCATTATGTTCCATTAAACAGGTGCTTTAAAACACGCCGTGCGTAGGTTTGGTACGCTGTCCCAGAGTTGAGTTTAACAGTATCAAATATCAATGGCTGCTTTGCCCCCACAATGATATTCAGCAGACAATGTTGCCATGAAAAGACGGTTTATGTCCAGCTGTGGAACCAATACCATTCCTGCAACCTGTTAATAAGTTAAGAGAGTTTATAGAAATACCTCAACTTTCAATATTTATCTTCGATATTCATATACATAATTATGTATCATGAAACAAGCGATACGTTTTTTAATAAACGCTATGCCCCGGGGCCACCTTGTTTTTTTTAGCCCGTGACCCCTATATAGAAGTAAATTTTCTTGTACCTGTGATAAATAAACAGAAAGACCAACAGGCTTGAAACAACGGTTTCCTGATGTACTGATATGTTGGCATAAAATAATATTGCCATTGATTTCCATGATTTAACGATTTAACAAAATTTTGATTATCATCATTGCGGTAAGTTTCAAAACTAGTAAAATTATTTTATTTCGAAAATTTTAAAGCCACATCGCGAGGTCTGACATTCTGCTATATTATTCCAAAATGACTTATACAATGGATTGTAAGGCACTTAACACTTACGAAATTACATATGATTATATATGATCACCATTTTTTGTAAACAAATGAATTCATTTAATATTGAATTTACCACATTTATCTTGTTCAGATTCTACAGATGCTATTCGGTTCATTACATCCTCCATCTTCGCCTCCAGTTTGATCCTCATCTGTTTTTCCTCCACTAACAAAAACTCTAAAGCATCGGGTCCTGTTGTTGGGTATATAATTACCATCATTGATAAATCCACAACGCTATACTTGTACATATAATTAATATGGTATAAAACAGTATTTTATTTGCCATCTTTGTTTGAAAATTATACATGTATATTGTGCAAGTTTGAGATATCATATCTAATAAACTTTACTCTGACCTCCAACATATATAAGGGGCTATATAATCTATATAATCTTTAGTCGGACATATACTACACAGTAAAAAGTTTAATACTTGGTCTAAAAACGCATGCTGTTTTACAAAACTTTTTTTTATATTTGCTTTCAGTTTGGTGCCTTAGGGTTAATACATACCAGCTACTTAAATGTTTTGGCGAAATATTTAATGTTCATACTTGCAGAAATCTTATATTTTGCGGATATATCTGAGTATCTGAGAGCATGTATTTTACACGTACATTTACAAAATTTGCTTTATCATATGTAAACTGAAAAGAAAACAGATTTTCATTAATAGCTTTAGTTTATTTAAAATAAGTTTTACGGAGGAGAACTGTTTTGTGTAAAGTATTACATTTGTAGCTAATTTTGACATTATCATGGCCTCCTGAATGAATGCAAACTAATAAAAAATGCCGACCGATTCTCGTTCATGTTCAAGAGAGTCGTGGTCATAATTCAGGGCAGTGGGCAATGGTAACCCTTTCATCGTTCAGAGCAACCAGGCCTGTGGTGAACATTCATCGTTGAGGTTCAAAAAGATGTGATAACCCCTTCACCATTCGGGGCAAAAGGCCGTGATAACCCTTTCAACATTCAGTACAAAGGCCGTGATAACCCTTCATAGTTCAGGGCAACGAGGGCCGTGTTGACACTTGATTGTACAAAGGCCGTGATAACCCTTCATAGTTCAGGGCAACGAGGGCCGTGTTGACACTTGATTATACAAAGGCTGTGATAACCATTTCATAGCTCAGGGCAACGAGGGCCGTGTTGACACTTGATTATACAAAGGCTGTGATAACCATTTTCATAGCTCAGGGCAACGAGGGCCGTGTTGACCCATTGATTATACAAAGGCTGTGATAACCATTTCATAGCTCAGGGCAACGAGGGGCCGTGTTAACCCTTGATTGTACAAAGGCTGTGATAACCATTTCATAGCTCAGGGCAACGAGGGCCGTGTTAACCCTTGATTGTACAAATGCTGTGATAACCATTTCATAGCTCAGGGCAACGAGGGCCATGTTGACCCTTGATTGTAACAAAGGCTGTGATAACCATTTCATAGCTCAGGGCAACGAGGGCCGTGTTGACACTTGATTATACAAAGGCTGTGATAACCATTTCATAGCTCAGGGCAACGAGGGCCATGTTGACCCTTGATTGCACAAAGGCCGTGATAACCATTTCATAGTTCAGGGCAACGAGGGCCGTGTTGACCCTTGATTGTACAAAGGCCGTGATAACCATTTCATAGTTCAGGGCAACGAGGGCCCTGTTTGACACTTGATTGTACAAAGGCCGTGATAACCATTTCATAGTTCAGGGCAACGAGGGCCGTGTTAACCCTTGATTGTACAAAAGGCTGTGATAACCCTTTCATAGTTCAGGGCAACGAGGGCCGTGTTTAACCTTCATTGTACGAGGGTTGTGATAACCCTTTCATAGTTCAGGGCAACGAGGGCCGTGTTGACCCTTGATTGTACAAAGGCTGTGATAACCATTTCATAGCTCAGGGCAACGAGGGCCGTGTTGACACTTTGATTGTACAAAGGCTGTGATAACCATTTCATAGTTCAGGGCAACGACGGCCGTGATGACCCTTGATTGTACAAAGGCTGTGATAACCATTTCAATAGTTCAGGGCAACGAGGGCCGTGTTGACCTTCATTGTACAAAGGCTGTGATAACCCTTCATAGTTCAGGACAACGAGGGCGGTGTTGACTCTTCATTGTTCGAGGGCTGCGATAACCCTTTCATAGTTCAGGGCAACGAGGGTCGTGTTGACTCTTCATTGTTCGAGGGCTGTGATAACCCTTTCATAGTTCAGGGCAACAAGGGCCGTGTTAAACCTTCATTGTACGAGGGCTGTGATAACCCTTTCATAGTTCAGGGCAACGAGGGCAGTGTTTAATCTTTATTGTACGAGGGCTGTAATAACCCTTTCATAATTCAGGGCAAGAGGGCCGTTTCTAACATTCATTGTACGAGGGCTGTGATAACACTTTCATAGTTCTGGGCTACGAGGGTCATGTGTACCCTTCATTGTTACGAGGGTTTTATGATAGCCCTTTCATAGTTCAGGGCAACGAGGGCCGTGTTGACTATTCATTGTACAAGGGCTGTGGTAACCATTTCATAGTTCAGGGCAACGAGGGCAGTGTTGACCCTTCATTGTTCTACCTTTCATAGTTCAGTTCTTTCATTGCATGTCCTAGGTAATCACTTTATCGTAATAGGCCATGTTGACCCTTTATTATCCAAGGCAGAGAGCCCTGGTTGCCTTTTATTTGTTTAGTCAAGGGGAAAACCACCAATATTCAGTTAAATATTATAGAAGGCATAAACATCAAATTACCAATGGTAAAATTTGGCGTAGAACTACACATAAAATATGGCCAGTCCAATATTGAAAAGATTTAACTTAAAATGTAACACTGACACTACCACACAGAAGCAGCTGCTATTTTGTAATTTATTGCCGAATGTATTTCTAAAATCAGAACTAATGTACATCTTTTTTTATTACCTATGAAAATCTAACAAATAATCCTTCACCTTTCCTCTAGTAACGAATAAATCAAATCTTAATTTAAAGTTGTTACCTGTAATAGTCTGTCCCCTTTAAAAACTTAAGAAAAATTATCTTTTATCTAGTTTTCAAAGTGTTTGCAGTCTAAAAATAACCAATTAAACAAACTTAATGTCACTAAATTTGATTAGAAAGAGTATATGACATAAAATATCAAAGACAACTATAAAATTATTCATATCTTTATTTCATATGATGTAAACAAACACAGATTATCTGAAGCTTTGATTTCATGATTTATTTATTTGTGTAAACACTGAAACTAAGTTTGTTTTCTTTACAAATCAGAAAGAAAACAAGCAAATACATTTACTCTGTAATGCATTTCTCATTAAATTTATGGCATGAGTAAATATCTGTCAATATATCTATCAATCATGCAAAAATGTCTGGTATTTTCAAAACGAAACATAATTTCTTCATAGATTTTATCAATGTTTATATTCAAACAAATATACATAAGAATGTTATGTGACACTCTCGTCCATTTCTTGGGCGTTCTTGAACAGGGTGTCATTTAGTGTTAATTAGTGTGTCCAACTTGATTCTGACATTTAACATTAGTTACGTTCATATCCTAGAGGACCACGTCCCTGATCTAACAATTTCAAGGAGGACTCTCGTAGAAGATGTAGCACTCTCTGTAACTCATCTTGTCTAAACACCTGCAAGTAAACAACAGAAATATAGCTATGTACTTGTCTAAACACCTGCAAGTAAACAACAGAAATATAGGTGATGTAGCTACTAAATTACAGGTGCAATATTTGATATTTTTCACCTCTGATATCTCATCAGATCTACTAAAATAATCGAGAGACAACCCAATCACAAGATTTAGCTAATAAAAAAAAAAAATAGGCAGACATGACACTAATTTTTTTTAACATTTTACGAAAGAACTTTTTTTGAATACCAACTCCAAAATGTTTGTATTTATTTCTAATAGTCTTTTAGAAGAAAAATCATGGAACTTGTTAGAAATATTTTACTATAATCAACAGTAGTATTAAAGGTACAATAGTGAAGTATATATATATTACCTGGTACAGTTTGTTTTGCTCAGCTGCTAAGATGTCAGCAAGACGAACACATTCCTGATATTGTTCACTAGTATGTAGAACAGTTTGTAGTAGAAAGACAAGACCTGGTAGTACAAGGTGACGTAGACAATCCATCTGTTCATGTCGTAATGGGTCACTATCTGGTCTGTCTGCTATACTCTCCTCTCCTTCCTCCTGTAATACAAATATCTACTTTATATACCAATAAACCAATATTTTTCTATTACTTAATAACCAGATAGGATTGTAATCAAGTTTTATGTTCTCCTCCATGTTGGATATTTTCTACACAATTACCTATAACAGCACACAACAAATGGTAAGCCACAGATGACAACTGTACTGTACAACTATATAGATTATTATTTTTCTCATACTGACATACTCAAGTGGACAAATATTTTTCAGCACCGTTGTTACAGAGAATATTTTAGCATTGTTTTATCATTACCAATTTTTTTATATGTACATACTCGTATATCAAGACAATGTCAGCAATGAATTTCCCTTGTTACTTAGTATCACAGTTTAAACTTGGTTGATAAATGATTAATGCTAATACTTAATGCTAATCGTTATTTTATCCTGAAAAAGGTGCAATCAAAGCATTAACCTAGTGAAGAACAAGGGAACAAACAATACTTCATCTATCATACTTCTGTAAATTTGAGAAAAGGCTTCATCCAACATTCCAATATATGTTTCCTTTTATTATATATTGCCTCATATAAATTTTATATTACCAAGGTCTGATGCAGACGAGGCCAATAAATGGTGATGAATAAAATAAACTGATTATGTTGATCTGTTTTTCCGATTGCATATGACTTACTAATATATAAACTAGATTTAAACTATTTCAACACATATTCTTCCTTTGTTTCAAGGGTTTTGTGTTAATAACTTAGAAACAATGTATACATAAAGGTTTATTACCAGCAATAATACAAGTACAGAATTCATGCAGATAACAACCTTCCTGTACAAGAATTTGCATATCTCCAAGCAAAAACAAAATGAAGTAAAATAATATTGAGAATGTAAGTACCTCAGCTTGATCCACCATCCAGCCACCATCAGCAAACAGTAACACATTGTATATATGATCTTTGGTTGTCTGTAAAAACAAAACAGATGAATCATTTATCAAAGGTTGAAAAACTAAAGACACTTAAGGGCAGAAATCATATGAAAATCTTTGTAAAATTTTATATCTTTAACTATTCATAGTTCCAAACACACATAAATAAAAGTAATATATGTGACATAGATGTTCTGCCAATCAGCTAATGAAAATGCTTTTATATTTAACCTGCTAAAATTCTAAAATAGACTTATTCAGTATACATTATAGAGCTGATTGGTATCAGAATAAAACTTAATATTGATCAGGCTAACCTGGCTCCATACTGCTGAAAAAAATGCTTGATTAACTTTTAGTTCCTTTACACAACTTAGAATGATCATACCTGTGTTTGCATTAGCAAATTGTGGTGCCATCGTTCTCTTTCTTGATCATATTGTTTCATTCTGTGTTCATAAGCTACCCTATCAGTGAATGATCCACCCTCCGGTGGTGCTGGTTGTGTCGGTTGTCCATGGTGGTAGTGCTGGATCCAATCATTGAAACTTTCCATGGCATCCTGATAAAACAAAATTCTGAATCAAATCTCCTGAATCATGCACAAACATGAACTCATTTAATGCAAGTTACTGCCTATCAAACCAGAAATCACTTTAAACACTTAAACATATATGAGCCACGTCACGACAAAACCAACATAATGGGTTTGCGACCAGCATGGATCCAGACCAGCCTGCGCATCTGCACAGTCTGATCAGGATCCATGCTGTTTGCTATCAGTTTCTCTACATGTAACAGGATTTGTAAGCGAACAGCATGGATCCTGATCAGACTGCGTAGATGCGCAAGCTGGTCTGGATCCATGCTGGTCGCAAACTCATTATGTTGGTTTTGTCATGACACGGCTCATATGTACTTTTTCTGTATCAAAAGCATATTGTCACTGGAAACTTTAAGTTCGTATAAACAACATGTTTACTCATGAGTCCCTTTCATTGTCTATTGTTGATATGAAAGTTTGGCCACAAACCCTTATCATAATTATGTAAGGCGACAAGCTATACCAACAAGAGATGATGGTAGGATAGCATGCTTGGATATTCTTAGTGCTTGATAGTAAAAAAAGAGCCTGGATAATGTAAAATTATAAGTTTAAAAAGGGCCATAATTCTGTCAAAATCCATGTAAAACTAGAACTGCCACTATCATGGCGTGAATACCCCCGCATACCACTTTGTCAGAATCAACAGTGGCCATTTAGAGCTCAAGGACAACCTCCCTGCCAAATCTGAGGTTACTAAGCCAGTGCATTGCTAAGTTATGTATTCCACATGCTTCAAATGTGAAAATGTCAAAATCAATACATTGCGGACAGGACATTCTTTAGCAATTGAGAAGAAAAGCTTTTTTTTGTCAAGGTCCCTGTGACCTTGACCCAGTGACCTCAAAATAAATAGGGGTCACCTTATAGTCATGATGAACATCCATGCCAAATATGAAGACTGTGGGTCAAAGGAATCTAAAGTTATTGGGCAGACAAACTTTTTGAAGTCAAAGTCCCTATTACCTTGACCTTTGATCCAGTGACCTCAAAATCAAAAGGGGTCATCTACTAATCATGATCAACATCCAGGCCAAATATGAAGACTGTGGGTCAAAGGAATCTAAAGTTATTGGGCGGACAAGCTTTTTGAAGCCAAAGTCCCTGTGACCTTGACCTTTGACCTGGTGACCTCAAAATCAATAGGGGTCATCTACTAATCATGACTAGCCTCCATGCCAAATATGAAGACTGTGGGTCAAAGGAATCTTAAGTTATAGGGCGGACAAGCTTTTTGAAGTCAAGGCCCCTGTGACCTTTGACCTGGTGACCTCAAAGTCAATAGGGGTCATCTTCTTATCATGACTAGCCTCCATGCCAAATATGAAGACTGTGGGTCAAAGGAATCTTAAGTTATTGGGCGGACAAGCTTTTTGAAGTCAAGGCCCCTGTGACCTTGACCTTTGACCTGGTGACCTCAAAATCAATAGGGGTCATCTACTAATCATGACTAACCACCATGCCAAATATGAAGACTGTGGGTCAAAGGAATCTTAAGTTATTGGGCGGACAAGCTTTTTGAAGTCAAGGCCCCTGTGACCTTGACCTTTGACCTGGTGACCTCAAAATCAATAGGGGTCATCTACTAATTATGACTAACCTCCATGCCAAATATGAAGACTGTGGGTCAAAGGAATCTTAAGTTATTGGGTGGACAAGAAAAAACTGACGGACAGCCGGCCGGACGGACAAGCTGATTCCAGTATACCCCCCTTACAACTTTGTTGTGCGGGGGTATAAATATGAGTAATGTTTGAAGGTAAATATATGTAAAAACATTTACAAAATAATCAGAAAGTTTTGTTTTGACAAAGTACAGTGTAACTTCTGAAAACCGAACACCCATGGGACTTGTCAAAAAGTTCGGATTTCAGAGGTTTCCGGAATTCAGAGGTTTAAGATAATGTGGACTTGACTAAGCCACTAAAGGTCACTAAATGTCAAGGAAAATGTGGCCATTACTTGATTATCAGTTTGTAGAAATGTTGTTAAAAGCATAAACTTACATATTTTCTGATGCTAGTTAGTTAATTAGTACATCAAATGCAATAAATCCCTGAAGACGTTTGATACATATATTGTCGCAATTAATTGCCATTTAATCCGCTAAGAATCACTTTAAAACAACTGACCGCCATTAAATTATTTGAATTAACCGCATCACTTCAAACATACCATTCACAGCTTGTGATTTTAACACGTGTTAAATTACACGATCACTGCTTATAAGTAAACAGTCGATAGGGAGATCAAATCTTCTCGATCTTCTCGGGGTAAACATTCTCGATTAACAATGTATTTCACACCTTTGGATATGTCCGGATTTTGGAGGTAAAATTGCATTGATTTGACTCTTTTTTTACGAAAATATTGTCCGGAATTCAGAATTTAGAGGTTCCGGAATTCAGAAGTATTATATTAATAGAAAATAGAAGGGAAAAAATCGGGACCGAAAAAATTGTTCGGTTTTTAGAAGTTTCCGGATTTCAGAAGTTCCGGAATTCGGAAGTTACACTGTATAAATATATCCTCATTACCAGATAAGCTTTAAAACAGAGATATTCCCTCACAGCGTTCTTGTCTTCTAGTGGTAACATAGTTGTCCCAGTCTGAAACATCACAGTTATATCAGTCTCATAGACAATTTAACAATTCATAACAAATGAATATCTTTAGACCAATGACAATTATTAGTGATATATGCCTGAAGTCCAAGTCAGGCAAAAAATAAATCAAGTAATTTTAACAATAATTTTTCTGATGACTTTCTCATAAAAACAATTCATATATTGTTAAAATATCTGGTCATGCCAGTATTACCTGTTGCAGCCAGGTTCTATGTACAACATCTACAGAATCTGGTGGTAATTTCTCAAACACTGCACGAGCTGCATCTATCTTCTTTAATGCTACAATAAAATATACACTCTTTATATCTTGACTTTATACTAATTAGTTTATATTCAGAACTTATTTTAGTTGATTGTGTAGGAAGCTGTTACCTTATAAAAAGACTCACAGATATGTTCTTGCAACCAACAAGTACAGAGCAACAAGTGGATAGTTTTTTGCTCAAGGAAACAATGGGTTGCCACTGACAAGGATTTGAACTTGTGCATCTAGCAATCATTAGATTACTAGTCTGACATGTTACCCTCTCAGCCATGCTGCCACCTTTAACTATTTAGACATATTTAGACAACTAGGAAGTATTTAGACTTTCTCAGAGGAAAGTCAAGATAGTAATACAAACATAATTTACATTCACAGATTTGTTATATCATTGAAGTTTTGTATTGAGCCATTTCTTAATATGCTCTGTAGTCTGAAACTACTTATATTTTTAAGCTCTTTTCCCATTAATGTATTTATATGATTATTCATATGATTATTTTATAGATAAAACATCATTTCCTATCTATATCTTTCCTTTTCATTCCAAACAACACAGATAAATGTATTCCGATCCACCATACACAAGATGATTTAAGATGTGGAGTGTGAACTGGTTCAGATATCAATGTTAGTACACTAACAGCTTACCAATGAAAGTTCTCATCACAGCATTGGCTTGTTTGAGAGCTTCAGCACGCTGGCCAATATCAAACACTAACCAATCTATAGCTTCTATCTTAAGTCTGTCCTCCTGCAATATGACAAATAAAAACCTATATAGAACTTTACATAACAACCACACTATGTTTGTGTTATACAATATAAGAACAGCAACACATGCAGTGTGAACGCTCCTCTGTAAAGGACAACAACTATCAATAACCAATTTTAACAAAAATTCTAAGTTGAAACATTGTGTTTCAAATAGAAGACTTATTCTATTTGAAAGACCCTGGTTAAAAAGGGGCATAACTTGAAAAAAAATCAAAATTATGCCCCTTGTCTCACATGTTATAAGCATGCATTCGACGTTTCATGTCATTAACTTTTAAAACTTTAGAATAATGGTCTACATCAATGTATTTGCACAACATGGCGATCATAATAGCTTGCATTTGTCTTCAAAACAGTCAAGCTAAAAATTGTACAACATCAAGATAAACAAGAGGGCCATGATGGCCCTGAAGTCGCTCACCTGTATATAGGCCCCCAGGAGCTTTTATTTGAACAAACTTGGTAGACACCCATTAGAAGATGTTTCATGCTAAACATCTAAGGTCTAGCTTGTTGGGTTTTTTAAAAGAAGATTTTTTAAGTTTTTTCTTTACACATACAATGACACCCCTGGGGCAGGGCAAGTTTTGACCCCAGGGCTTTTATTTGAACAATCTTTGTAGACACTTACTAGAAAATGTTTCATGCTTAATATCTAAACTCTAGCTATTCGGGTTTTTTCGAAGAAGACTTTTAAGTTTTTGCTATACACATATAAGGTAAATCAATGTCCCCCGGGGCGTGGCAAATTTTGACACCAGGGCTCTTATTTGAACAAACTTGGTAGACATCCATTAGAACATGTACCATGCTAAATATCTTAGCTCTATCTCTTTGGGTTCTTTAAAAGAAGATTTTAAAGTTTTTACTATATTCATATTGGAAAAATCAATGACCCCCTCGGGCGGGGCCAATTTTGACCCCAGGGCTCTTACTTCAACAAATTTGGTAGAAATCTATTAGAACATGTACCATGCTAAATATCTTAGCTCTAGCTCTTTGGGTTCTTTAAAAGAAGATTTTTAAGATTTTACTATATGCATATAGGAAAAATCAATGACCCCCTGGGGCGGGGCCAATTTTGACCCCAGGGCTTTTATTTGAACAAACTTGGTAGACACCCATTAGAAGATGTTTCATGCTAAATATCTTAGCTCTAGCTCTTTGGGTTCTTTAAAAGAATATTTTTTAAGTTTTTACTATATACATATAGGGAAAATCAATGACCCCCTGGGGCGGGGCCAATTTTGACCCCAGGGCTTTTATTTGAACAAACTTGGTAGACACCCATTAGAAGTTGTTTCATGCTAAATATCTTAGCTTTAGCTCTTTGGGTTCTTTAAAAGAAGATTTTTTAAGTTTTTACTATATACATATAGGGAAAATCAATGACCCCCTGGGGCGGGGCCAATTTTGACCCCAGGGCTTTTATTTGAACAAACTTGGTAGACACTCACTAGAAGATGTTTCATGCCAAATATCTAAGCTCTAGCTCTTTGGGTTTTTTAGAAGAAGATATCCAGATAACCAGAGTTCTGCATGGAATTAAATTCTTTGAACAATTTTCAAAGGTGACCACCAAAGAAACATTCCTGTGAAGTTTGGATGAAATTGGCTTAGTGGTTTATGAGGAGATGTCATTTAAAGTAAAAGGTTATGGATGCCGGATGGATGCCGGACGAAAAGCGATCACAAAAGCTCACCGTGACAGGTGAGCTAAAAATGCTGTAAAAATAATTGAAAACATCCAACTAATATTTCACTAAAATATAACATCTGTTATGTAGCTTCTAAAGACTTATGATGAAGCTTTGTTCTGGTTCTCATTTTCTTTTTGTATTTTTCTTACGTCTGCATTTTATATGAATTAAGAAATTAAACAGTATTAGTAGAATAAGGAAATAAATATACAAAATTGATCAAAAGAATTCCACAATATATAAATGAGTCTACTTCCTCTTATCTCAACAAAGGTTCAAGTTAAAATATATAGCCACCCAAGTAAGGTTCAGTGATTGGAAGTAACATGTGCTTGTAATGGCAAGACATGGTACACATTAAATTAAATAGACTAGCAAGATAGGGTACAGTGATTTTGATTATCTACTTTGAATTCATTGTAAACAAAGGAGAATATTTGGCACATGTCACATTTTTTATCACCTGATCTCACCAAATTTCATACTAGAAATCATAATAAGACCAACCTCTGAGATGACAGTGTCTACAGACTCCTGGGCTTCATGTATAGATGTAAAGTCTACATCTGATTTCATACGAATATTTTCTACAACTTTCTTCGTGACAGCTGCTAGATCTAGACCAGCTTCCTCGGCGAGGTCCAGGTAATGTTGACGCTCATCCTTGTTAGTTATACCTGAAATATCATTGTTAACTACAATCAGGTCTTATGTTTATATTTCAAAATTTAGTGTTTTTTTTTTTTCAAAGTTAAACAATTCATTAATGAATAAACAAAAAAAATCATAATAGAACAATCAGAATTTGGCTCTAAACAGAATCTTATTACAAGTGTTAGAATTATTTCAAGTGATATTTTTTCTCTTTGTTTTTTTTCGCTGTCAAGTTGAGCTGAATTTACAATACATTGCAAAAGAGTGACCATTATAATGGTTTTTGACCAATGACTGATAATAAAAAATGTTTAAGAAAAAAATATGAAATATGTAAAAAGACTACCCCACTCTATTTAAAACCTGAACATCATCAATACAATCAGAAGGATATATATAGATTCCATTGTGAGTCACATCGGTTAATGATTATATATGTGAATTCAGTAAAATATAAAATTGAAAACAACTATGTCAAAATGTGATGTTATTTTTATTTTTACCCCTGTACACTCACCATGTCACTTTAACCTCTCAAGTTAACATTTTTTTTTACTTTTTTTAGTTATATAATATATAAAATTGTAATTTACCTTCTAAGAAGAGAGCATACCAATGGACTTGAGCATTGAGTGGTAACTTTGATACATAGTAAGCAATGAGATTATAATGTTTGTCTCTGATCAGTCGTTCAACATAACACTCTAATATTGAATTACACAACTCCTCCTACAATAACAATGTATTCATTTTCATCAATATTTACTGATTAAAGGCATTAAGACATGCAAAATTGTAGAGAAAAGTTTTGTTTTTTAACAGAAAAATAACAATTGTCAACATTTAGTCTGGTTAAAGTACATAATTATATAATATCACACACCCGTGCCAATTTTGCGACTGTAAATTGGTACATGTATTGCACGGCCGTGCATATATTTTGACATGACGTCATAAGGGTTATACAAACATAGTGTAAAGACGCGTTAAATGTTAGCGTTGTACTGTAGGCTTGTCAATGAAAAATGACTCTTATTTCACTTTGAACGGTCTTATTTTGGGTTTGTGATAAATAGAATATTGAATGAGTGTAAGTTCAATACTGTATTGCACGAGTTGAAGAAAATAATATTATGCCAGCCTCATGCTAATAAGAACACAAAACAGAGATATGTGGATAGTATATATCAAGCACTACCACAAAACAAATAAGATTTAAATCTTAGCTTGCATTCAAATTATTACACTTACTCAGCTTTTCAATTATATGCTTGCCAATGTTACATTACAGAAAATTCAATTATTACGATACTAAATATGAGCTGTCAGCAGTATAATAACAAGATGTAGGCAGCCAGTGTACACTACATTGGTGACACATTCCAATCAT
The DNA here is from genome assembly GCF_026571515.1 of Ruditapes philippinarum. NCBI lineage: Eukaryota > Metazoa > Mollusca > Bivalvia > Venerida > Veneridae > Ruditapes > Ruditapes philippinarum. Next base: position 12,441 of record NW_026859072.1, on the reverse strand, counting down.
TTATAGTGAAAACTAGAAATGTGTCCATAGGACACGGATGCCCCCACACGCCACTGTTCTGTCAATCTTATGACTCTAGGTCAAATATTTTTTGGACTACATGTGCCACAAGTTGAAAACTAAAATTCAACAAAGGGCCATAATTCTGTTAAATTTGGTCGCAGCAAAAATTCCTTCCTTTACTACCATCTACACATTAAAGTTGTAAATCCCTGGAAGTTTAAGCAAAATCTGCCATCCGATTTAAGAGGAGTTACGTTCACAAAATTTCTACAAAGTATATAATGAAAAATTCAACAAAGGGCCATAATTCTGTTAAATTTGGTTGCAGCAAAAATTCCTTCCTTTACTGCCATCTACACATTAAGGTTGTTCATCCCTGGAAGTTTAAGCAAATCTGCCATCCGGTTTAAGAAGAGTTGCATTCACAAAATTTCTACATAGTATATAGTGAAAAAATCATCAAAGGGCCATAATTCTGTAAAATTTGGTCGCAGCAAAAATTCCTTCCTTTACTACCATCTACACCTTAAGGTTGTTCATCCCTGCAAGTTTAAGCAAAATCTGCCATCCGGTTTAAGAGGAGTTGCGTTCACAAAATTTCTACATAGTATATAATGAAAAAATCAACAAAGGGCCATAATTCTGTTAAATTTGGTTGCAACAAAAATTCCTTCCTTTACTACCATCCACACATTAAGGTTGTTCATCCCTGTAAGGTTAAGCAAAATCTGCCAACAGGTTTAAGAGGAGTTGCGTTCACAAAATTTCTACATAGTATCTAGTGAAAAAATCAACAAAGGGCCATAATTCTGTTAAATTTGGTCACAGCGAAAATTCCTTCCTTTACTACCATCTACACATTAAGGTTGTTCATCCCTGTAAGTTAAAGCAAAATCTGCCATCCTGTTTAAGAGGAGTTGCGTTCACAATATTTCGGGACGTACGGACGGACGGACGGACTGACTGACTGACTGACGGATTGACGGACGGACGGACAAGTGCAACGCTATATGCTCCCACATTGTGGGGGCATAACGAGTAAAAAGTGTCTTTCTTCAATAGTTTTCAATATTTACAACAAAGCAAAAGCTATTCTATTCACATATGGACAGCTGCAAAAAGTTGCTAGAAGCTTTTTGATAAACTATTTACCTTTGTATTTTGCTCGGAGGTTCTGAGAAAGAGAACAAAATGAGCCATAAATCTGAGAGCATGTAACGAGACATCTTGTCCTTGTTGCCTCACACGTTCATACAGTAAATCCAATAATCCTGAATATATATATACAGTAAATCCAATAACCCTGAATATATTTAGACAGTAAATCCAATAATATATATATATATATATATATATATATATATATATATATATATATATATATATATATATATATATATATATATATAGACATAACTTCATTAAATCCAATAATCCTGAATATATATAGACAGTAAATCCAATAATCCTGAATATATATAGAGACATAACTTCATTAAATCCAATAATCCTAAATATATATATTTATTACCCTTCCAGATCTTTTCCGCCTTTTTGATTAGATATTGATCACCCGAAAGAAATTGATATTACCGAGCCAGACGGGTAATATACACACTAAATTTCCCCGTTGGGTACCCCACATTGTAAACAACATGCGCTGTAGCGATGCACGTATGGTTTGATTTTACGCGATGTAAATTCTGATTTACAAGCACTTTTAACTGTCAAATGAAAAATATTTACCAAAATAGAGTAATGATATGTATTCTCATCAGTATTGAAAACAAATATGACCTTGTGAAAGCTTGATATTAATTCCAAAAAAGTGCTTTCAACAGACTACTCCTTTTCTCTTGTTTACATTCATTAGGTTAGAAAGAAAATACGTCATGTATTTATGTGACGTCACGTTGTGGTGAAGGGGTACCCTAAAGTGAATCTTATTTCGACGTTTCTTTAAAGTGATTTGTTTTAAAATTGTCTTAACTTGGCAGGGGAAGGGTAATAAAACAAGCAATTATCATAGTATTGCAAGCAATCCATAAGTCCCCTACCGGTAAGAGCCCAAGCAACATTCTGAAGGGCCATTCACTTAGGTTCCTATTTTAAGTAAATTTGTTGAAAAAGTTCTTTAAAAGTGATCACAGGAAACAGTTTTTATGTACAGACAGACGGACTGAAAGACACTCTAAAGTTATTTTTTAAACATCCCTGTTATCAAAATATAACATTTTTAAAATCCTATCATGATTGTAGAAGTTGGAGTAAAAATTACTAATTTCTCAAAAAAAAGTCTAAGTTTAAAAGGGGCATAATTCTGGAAATAGTCTTGCTAGAGTATTGAACACTCACAAAATTTAATGTTGAGTGATAATAAGAAACATTTATATGAAGTTTGAAGTAGATACATTCAGAAAAAGAAGTTATTAAAAAAAAAAACAATGTTTTTTTCATGAAAATTTAAAGTTCAAGGGAGGTAATTCTGAAAAATTCTGTGCTAGAGTTGAAAACCTTGTCACATATGATGTGGTTGATGACAAGCAACTTATATTTAAAGTTTGAAGAAAATACCTTAAGAAATAAAGAACTTATAGTGAAAAAACTTAAAAACTAGAACCAGAAATCTTGAAATTCAGTCTATTTGTTGCCATAGCAACCAGAATTTTCAACATAGGAAGATAAGAAAAGAATGTGCATAATTTCCATACTGCCATCTACCCATATGTCAAGTTTCATAAACATATTTTCAGTACTTTTTGTGTTATCACTGGATCCAGGTTATGTGTAAAATTTGCCATATTTTCAGTCTATTTGTTGCCATAGCAACCAGAATTTTCAACATAGGAAGAAAAGAAAAATACGTGCATAATCTCCATACTGCCATCTATCCATATAACAAATTTCATAAAAATATTTTCAGTACTTTTTGCGTTATCGCGGGATCCAGGTTATGTGTAAAATTTGCCATATTTTCAGTCTATTTGTTGCCATAGCAACCAGAATTTTCAACATAGGAAGAAAAGAAAAAGACGTGCATAATCTCCATACTGCCATCAATCCATATATCAAGTTTCATTACAATATTTTCAGTACTTTTTGCGTTATCGCGGGATCCAGTTTTGTGGACGGACGGACTGACGGACGGACAGACGGACGGACAGACGGACGGACTGACGGACAGACGGACGGAGGGTAAACCTAAAGTCCCCTCCGGTAAACCGGTAGGGGACTAATTATGATTTTGGAGTGATATATGTGGATTTATTACCTGCCAAGATAAAATATCGCCCTTGCCTGACAGCTCAGGTGATATAAAATCTTGACAGGTAATATATCCACATATATCACTCCAAAACCAAAATAACATATAACATATATAGACATAACTTCATTAAATCCAATAATCCTATATATATATAAACATAACTTCATTATACATCTAGGGGATATATTTATAATTGTCTAACATAAATGTTTTCATTTACTTATGCTCTCTCTACCATTAGTAAATAAATCTGTCCATGTTAATTCATTAAAAGGTTCAATCTCCTTGCATCTTTGCATATAGGATGGACTGTCCATATTGAATATGTTGTAATATATTTATGACAATATTTTAGTATGTTTCTTTACCTTTGCAAGGACATGCAGGCTGCCCTGGCATATGTATGTTACTGGAGGTATAAACCTTTCATTATTTCTACTAGTAATGTATACTAAAGTTCATACTAACCAGAAATGTCTCCAACAATAACATATTTCTGTATCAGATGATAAAGACCCATTGATTCTTTCTGCATCACTTCATTGGCTTCTATCTCCTTGAACACAGATCTTGTTGTCAGACTACAATTTTATATCAATTTATAAACTGAACTGATAAATATATTGTTTTTCTTCATGACAAATATTAATTTCATTTAACAGTTTTTACAGTTAACTAACAATATTATTTTGCAAAATTACATATAAATATTTTCATTTCAAATGACCTTTATAACTTCAAATAAAATATCAACAAATGTGCACAACAATGATAATAAATCAATAGAAAAACTGGTACTTTACTGAATATAAAACATGTAATATCAATATAAGCACATCCTTTAATTGGTTATGTACAGGTCTTTGATAATAATCAAACACTGTATTGCTCTTCAAGGTACCCTTCTTTCTTGGGCATAAACACTGGATGGTTGCAAACGCTTTGCTATCATCCATGTTCTTTTGGGGATTAGGCTTGTAAGCCAATACCAAGAAAGAAGGAGGCATACTGGCTCGGATTACACCAGACTTAATGGTTTTAACATGTTTTATGTCTTATTTCCTGTTTAAGTTATATTTATCATATAATCATTCATTTGGACTGATGTTTCTTAGCCAGTTATTCAAAAAATAAAGATTTATAAGGCTATCACTTGTTTCGTGGTTTTAATTTGATTGAGTATAAATACACATCTTTGATAATACTTTAAAATGAAGATTACTTTTTCTCCCAGTACTCTCCTGGTAGAATGGCTAGAGATCGGCTCAATGTTGTCTTCAATCTGATTTCATCCTCCACTTTCCGGTCAACAAACACACGGAAATATGCCCACACATAGTCCAGCCAGGACTTACATACTGGCAATACACCTCGTAGGTTACCACTTAATGCTGAATAAATTGCCTTCTCATAAATACCAACTCTTGCCTGCAAAAAAAAGCAATACATATACAATAATATTATATTTAAACAAATAGGATAAGCAAAAAAATTCATAACAATTAAATAACATCTTATATATTACCAAAATGTATATCTATAAATGGATGAAATGAGTGATGTAATGATATAAAATTTTCATCTTCTTCGGGCCATCCTTAAAAAATTGTTTGTTTGTAGTGCTCCTACCCTAAGTTCAAGAGGTGGGTAGGTAGGTAGGGGATTTTTTTTTTTTTTTCTTTTTTTTTTTGATTGGAGCAAACTGAGTATAGCAATACACAGTATATATTTTCCCATGATATACTGTGCATTGTATTTAGACAAATTAAAATATGTAGGCAAATGTATTTCTGTTGATATTTTCTTTGTTTAATATTTCAAATAATAACAGACATACAATGTAAACACTTTTGTTGTTGTTTATTTTACATTTATTTTTCATCTTTAAACAAAATAATTGAACTTGTTCCTTATTTACTGAAATTAACAATGTCTTGGAAAAAGGTGACAATACCTGTAATAAAACAAGTGGTCTGAGAAAAATATGTACAATATGATTACTTGACAGATCTAGCCCTTTGAGAAAATAGAACGGAATTAGTCTCAATACCAGTATTTCAGTGTTATTTGAAAATGCAATTTACACTGCAAGTATAGGTGTTTTGTTTGTAAAATCAATGATTACCACCTGCTTTGATGACCACCTAAGTTTTCATTTACTGGTCCTGACTTGTCAGATTCTAAATGCACAAAGAAGGGAGGGGTGTAGCAAATCCATTTCTCATTACTATTGAATAAAAGGAATTATCCTGCAAATAATATTAATCTGCTTAGAATACAAATATTTGAAATTAAATGACTAACAGCAGAATTTTTTAGCTTTGATTTTTTTTGTTTGTTTTTTCTTTTTTGTTTTTGTTTGTATTTTGTTAAATTTTAGGGGTACACTTGAAAATTTAGATTACCTTGCCACTTAACCAACAAACCATACTGTATTAACCCAGTTAATTAACTCCATTCACTAGCCAGCATAATAATAGATCATTATGTATGTTACACCTGTCACACAGTCGTGTGTACTTACCATATATGGCAGTGTAGTATGTAGAAAAATCTACGTCACCTGCTGTATACATGTATAGTGTGTAATCAGCAGGTCCTGGAGCCTGGAGTTTGTTTTGAAAGTTGGATTAAAGAGAGCAACAATTAATAAACCTATTTGGGTGTTTAAAGGGGAATATAGTACGGACAATTACAAAGGAGAAACAAGAGCACCGCTAGGCGGAGCATTATATGCCCGAAAGTGTTTTTTTTTTTTAGTAAGGATGAAGCATTTGTAAGACATGGGAATTAGCTGTTCATCCTATAAAATTTTACAGCTGTAGGTTGATTAATACTTAAGTTATTAATAATGACCTTAACCTTTGACCTTGTGACCCCAAAATCAAAAGGGGTCTTCTACCTTATATGGACAATTATCCTAAGAAGTTTGAATATTGTGGGCCAATTGGAACTTTAATTATGCTCTAGAAAATGTTTTCAGTATTAAGGTAAAAGTGACTTTGACCTTGTGACCCCAAAATCAATAGCGGTCTTCTACCTAATATGGACAATCATCCTATGAAGTTTGAATATAGTGGGCCAAATGGAATTTATGTTATGCTCCGGAAACTGTTTTTGGTTTTAAGGTAATTGTGACCTTGACCTTTGACCTAGTGAACCCAAAAATCAATAGGGGTCTTTTGCCCAATATGGACAATCATCCTATGAAGTATGAATATTGTAGGCCAAATGGAACTATGCTCCGAAAACTGTTTTCAGTTTTAAGGATATAGTGACCTTGACCCTTGACCTTTTTACCCCAAAATCAATAGGGGTCTTCAACCCATTATGGACAATCATCCTATGAAGTTTGAACATTGTGGGCCAAATGGAACTTAAGTTATGCTCCGGAAACTGTTTTCAGTATCAAGGTAATAGTGACCTTGACCTTTGACCTTGGGACCCCAAAATCAATAGGGGTCTTATACCCAATATGGACACTCATCCTATGAAGTTTGAACATTGTGGGTCAAATTGAACTTATTTTATGTTCCGAAAACTGTTTTCAGTATCAAGGTTATAGTGACTTTGACCTTTGACCTTGTGACCCCAAAATCAATAGGGGTCTCCTACCCAATATGGACAATCATCCTATAAAGTTTGAACATTGTGGGTCGAATGGAACTTAAGTTATGCTCCGGAAACTGTTTTCAGTTTTAAGGTAATAGTGACCTTGACCTTTGACCTTTTGACCACAAAATCAATAGGGGTCTTCTACCCAATATGGACAATCATCCTATGAAGTTTGAACATTGTGGGCCAAATGTAACTTAAGTTATGCTCCGGAAACTGTTTTCAGTATCAAGGTAATAGTGACCTTGACCTTTGACCTTGTGACCCCAAAATCAATAGGGGTCTTCTACCCAATATGGACAATCATTTGTTGAAGTTTGAACATTGTGGGTCGAATGGAACTTAAAGTTATGCTCCGGAAACTGTTTTCAGTTTTAAGGTCATAGTGACCTTGACCATTGACCTTTGGACCCAAAAATCAATAGCGGTCTTCTACTCAATATGGACAATCATCCTATGAAGTTTGAACATTGTGGGCCAATTGGAACTTAAGTTATGCTCCGGAAACTGTTTTCAGTATCAAGGTAATAGTGACCTTGACCTTTGACCTTGAGACCCAAAAATCAATAGGGGTCTTCTACCCAATATGGACTATCATCCTATGAAGTTTAAACATTGTGGGCCAAATGGAACTGAAGTTATGCTCCGGAAACCAAATTGCTAACGGACGGACGGACGTCCGGCCGAAATGGAATAAAGGGCCATTTCTTTTGTTATTTTCTATTGTTTAATAGAGGGCCAATGGCCCCTTACTCTATTGTTACGGAATGAACTCTATTTGTTCTATCTGTTCTCTTTTGTTCTGTTTACAGTTAGATGGCCCTCTATCCCTATTCGGTAGTGCGGACAGACAGACAGACGGACGCCAGGGGGTATAACATAATATGCCCTTTCGGGCATATAAAAAGGAACAAAAACAAAAGAAAAAAATAAACAGTGCATGATTTGTAAAATTGTTTGCATCAAAGATTAAAAAATATGGCTATTAAATTACAATTTCACTTTTATACTGAAAATAAATCAAATTTTAGTCTGGTTTAATATGTCCAGACGAAAACTTTATATTTGTAAAAATACCTTGAAGAGGGCATCATTTCCATAAACTGTACCTAAACGTATATATATGCAGAATTTAGTGGAATGAGTAGGAAAATCGAGTACAGCTTCACACAGTGTGTAAGAGATTCATCCGATCGGCAATTATTTTAGCTAATATCTTCAAAAGGGGATCAACTTTTATAGATTTAATGTTTAATAATTAACAAAAAGAACAATTCATTCACATGTTTGGCTTGGAAACTGAGAATTTTTATGCCCTTTGCGAAATTTTAAGGTTTCTGGCGAATGTGAAATCGCCGATGTTCGGGGGTCGAAGTTTGGCAAAATATTGATGAAAAGCGTGTGTTTATTTTGGTTTTGGAATAAAATTATTTTACTCTTCTACTTCTCAGTTCAAAATTTGTCTGAAAAGTTATTGGAGAAAGTTCTTTTTAACAGAATGGGCACATAATGATCTCCAAAAAAAAAAAAAAAATCCTCGAAAGTGTAAAAAATTTTTAGAGTCGGGGGCCATTTTCATGGGTCGGTCGGAGCACTACAAACAAACAATTTTTTATGGATGGCCTTAGATAAATTAAAAAAAAAAAAAAAAAAAACATTGTTTATTTCATTGCTTTACTGTTTGGCATATACACTACAAAAACTAAACCAAATTGAGTATTAAAATACAATTCTATATAACTGGATAAAAATTATAAAATCAAATGATACTGATAAGCATCAAGTATTCCTATAGCTGTACAAATCAAAAGCTACCCTTAATAAATTATAGTAAAAAATAAAAAATATAAGTGATTTTCAAAGCCATATCATTTTTTTAAAGTTTCATTTCTTTCCACTTGATTCAATTAACTGCATTTGATTTATAACTAATGCTTAACATAACACACAACTATACATACATCTTGTGACATATTCCAGCACACAGTCTTCCAAATGTCTCGGTGTGGATTACCAATTACAGCTCGTCTCTGACCTTCTGGTCCAACACCCTCAAAGTTTGGATCATGAAATAATTTCCATCCCTCTAAAGTAGCTGCCCTCCATGCCTGACCACAGTCAGAGCACATTTTCTGTGCCTTTAATAGAATTACAATGAGATCCAGACGCTTGAAGACACCTTGTTTACTGACATAGTTTTTAATGCAATGTGGGTGTATTGGTAGTCTACATAATTTATTCCAGGTATAGTTAGTTTGGACCATTTTGATACTCTAAGAAAGAGAACTGTCAAGTAAAAATGTTTATTCTAAATTGTAGAGACAGCAAGCAAAAAAGCCTTATGGGAAGCTATATAGAGCTTCATGTTAAACATGAGTGAATTTGTAAAACAAGTGAAAGAACTTTTTAATGTTTCAACATAAGCATAAAAAGAAAATAATAACAACTTAATTACAGATTTACTAATATACCTTTTCAAGTTGCCCTGCTCGTAAACACACAAAAATATACTGCAATAAGCGATCTTCATCTTCTTTGTCTAGGTCATCTAGAAGCCTGTTTTGTCTTATTGGTGCATCAGGGTCCTATAAAAGTTTAACAACCACATAAACTAAATCAACCACCTTCAAGATGTATAAAAAATATATTGTTGGCATTCTATCTATTGTATGATATGTATCACATTCTTTTTATACATTAATTAAAGTTCAATCATAGTGCTATATACTTCACACACAATGTTCATGTGTATTTATTGTTCTTAATAACTTATAACTGGTAAGAATACTCACGAGTTCTGTAATAAGATTTCTCTCTGCACCAGCTGGTACCCCAGTCTGTTGATTCTGTAACCTATGGCGGGCATTCTCACTGTTCATATACAAAAATATTTGTGAAGCTAAACATAAACATAACTAAGTAAATTTTAACACACACATAACTTAGTAAGGGTTAACATAAAAGACAACTTTCAGAGAAGAAAGCATACTCTACAATTTTCATACTGATAACTGATGGCATAAACAAGAAATAAAAAAATCTATAGGTAAGTATAAATAACAATCCTGCCTTTGTATAATGAAGCTAATTAAATGTCATGTACATGTAATAATGCTAAATCATTATCGATACTAATGTGAAAATTGCCAATCACTTACAGTTCAGATATGACTTTGCAATGGTATGTTAAATTCAAACTTAAAAGAGAATTAACATAACAATATATGGCTGATCATGTAAAATTTCATTTTGAAAATTGTAACTCTCCAAACTGAAAGAAAGCATAGCTGGATGGAATACACAAACCAGTGTATGAGTATAATGCTAGCTAAAGGTGTTTTTTTATCCCCATATCATTGTAACAACAGAGAGGGCATTGTGACAAAATTATACTTACTATCCTACAGCTCTGTCAGAGAAAAACTTGATATTATCTGCAAAATTCTCACAATCATCCTGGGCACAACTCTCCAGCCAGTCCACAACTAACTGTATATAATATACAATATTATCTGATATAAACATGTGATAATACAACAATATGTTTCATGCCTGTAAAAACTTCCAAAAAGCAATGGTCTTCTGGTTATTAACTTGAAATAATAAAGGCACACAAACTAACTTAGAAAATTCTTTAAAGTGAAAGTACTCTTAACCATGACACACCTCTCTGATTTTTATGAAAGGTAAATAAACAAATAAGTCCACCTGAACAATGTTTACCTGAGCTTCTCTAACAGACTGGTCTCTATCAAACAATGTTTACCCGAGCTTCTCTAACAGACTGGTCTCTATCAAACGATGTTTACCTGAGCTTCTCTAACAGACTGGTCTCTATCAAACAATGTTTACCTGAGCTTCTCTAACAGACTGGTCTCTATCAAACAATGTTTACCTGAGCTTCTCTAACAGACTGGTCCCTATCAAACAATGCTTACCTGAGCTTCTCTAACAGACTGGTCCCTATCAAACAATGTTTACCTGAGCTTCTCTAACAGACTGGTCCCTATCAAACAAAGCTTACCTGATCTTCTCTAACATCTTCTCTAACAGACTGGTCCCTATCAAACAATGTTTACCTGAGCTTCTCTAACAGACTGGTCCCTATCAAATAAATGTTTACCTGAGCTTCTCTAACAGACTGGTCTCTATCAAACAATGCTTACCTGAGCTTCTCTAACAGACTGGTCTCTATCAAACAAGGCTTACCTGAGCTTCTCTAACAGACTGGTCCCTATCAAACAATGTTTACCTGAGCTTCTCTAACAGACTGGTCTCTATCAAACAATGCTAACCTGAGCTTCTCTAACAGACTGGTCTCTATCAAACAATGCTTACCTGAGCTTCTCTAACAGACTGGTCCCTATCAAACAAAGCTTACCTGATCTTCTCTAACATCTTCTCTAACAGACTGGTCCCTATCAAACAATGTTTACCTGAGCTTCTCTAACAGACTGGTCCCTATCAAATAGAGCTTACCTGAGCTTCTCTTACAGACTGGTCTCTATCAAACAAGGCATTCACTATCTTTTCATCACTCTGATATATACCCTGAAACATAGATTTTGGATTTCTGTAAATTATAAAGAAGTTTATAATTTAAAGTACCACAATTTGTTAATGCACAATCACAAGATCACTAGATGTATGCATGCTATGTGATATATATCAGACCATCGTATATCATAAACAGGTGAACATATTAGTATAGATCACTTTCATAGATAAAATATATCTAAACATTCATTAAACCTTAACAAGAGCTATCGGTAGGACAGCAACGCTCGACTATTCTTAGTGCTTGATAGTAAAAAAAAATGCTTGATACAGTTACATCCTCCTGTCTACAGGTTGGGGTAATGATGGTGAGCAAGTGTGCAAAGTTTCAAAGCCATATGTCAATGGACTTTGAAAATATTTGAGGTATTACAAAAACTTCAACGTAAATTCTAAGTCGAAAAAGGGGCATAATTCTGTCAAAATGCTTGATACAGTTAAGTCCTTCTGTCTACAGGTTGGGGTGATGATGGTGAACAAGTGTGCAAAGTTTCAAAGCCATATGTCAATAGACTTTGAAAATATTTGAGGTATTACAAAAACTTTAACGTAAATTTTAAGTAAAAAAAGGGGCATAATGCTGTCAAAATGCTTGATACAGTTACCTCCTCCTGTCTACAGGTTGGGGTGATGATGGTGAACAAGTGTGCAAAGTTTCAAAGCCATGTGTCAATGGATTTGGAAAGTATTTGAGGTATTACAAAAACTTAAACATAAATTCTTAGTCAAAAAAGGGGCATAATTCTGTCAAAATGCTTGATACAGTTATCTCCTCCTGTCTACAGGTTGAGGTCATGATGGTGAACAAGTGTGCAAAGTTTCAAAGCCGTATGTCAATGGACTTTGAAAATATTTGAGGTATTACAAAAACTTTAACATAAGTGGTTACGCCGACGCCGACACTCTGGTGACTACAATAGCTCTACTTTTTTTTTATTGAATAGTCGAGCTAAAAAAGATGACATACACAAGAACACCACATGCTGTGTTTATCGGGA
>NW_026859071.1:0-58420 GCF_026571515.1 Ruditapes philippinarum | reverse complement strand
TTTCCACCCCCGTCATTCAAAAGAGCGTCAGTGGAGTCCCTTTAACATATCACACAGCCAATACGAGCAGATCAGGACCAGAGGGGAGCGGTGGCCTAGTGGTTAAGGTGTCTGCCTCTCAACCCAGAGATCATGGGTTCGAGCCCTACTCGGGTCACGACCATGTTTCTCCATATGACACCAGTACTGGTTGGTTCCAGGAAGCGGACTCGAAAGTGATTAATATAAGTTGCAAGAACTTGTTTCGCAATCGAGCTTAAATAAATATGTTTAAACCAAACCAGATCAGGACCAAAAGGAGTGAAACTTTACCAATATCATACAGAAAAGCATATACATGTATATACGAAAACGACGAATTTGATTCGCCGGGCCGACATGCTAGAATTTAAACCATCGTGAAAACACTTTTGAACATACATTTTCAAAGAAGAAAAAAATATTCTTGATATTTCTCAGCGATTTATACGTTAAGTAAATGAATTCTTCAGTGTTGTTGATGTTTTTTTTTTCCGAAAGAAATGAAAACCACTTTTTCGCGCAAAAAGAGAAGGAAAGACTATAATGAGTAAACTCAGTTATAAAAATATTTTCTTTCATAAATAAAATATGTGAATTTTTGAATTGTATGTGTGTCGAATACATGTAATTACATGTGTTATTCATATGAAAATCACTGAAAATACAACTTATCTATCTATAAAAAAAATATTTTATAGCTTTTTATTACGCATTATTACATTTAATAATGCTTATCATTTTGTTTTGCATGTGTGCGCATATGTAATGCATAGGCCCTGAAAGGAACATGTAAAGGACGTCAACAAAATTATAACGTTTTACTCATCCTTAATTTTATTTTAAAACGGTAATAGCAAAATATCTTACGCGTTGACCCTATATTTTTATTCCTTCATTATCTCTATACACGCTCGACCGTGTTGATTTTTTTATAACACAATCTTTATTGCGATATCGCGCGATATTTGCACCAGATATGGACGGAAAAATAACATAGAATCGCAGACTATTAAACAAATGTTACAAAGCCATAATTACAAAGACACATTATAAAATTAAAACGAAGGAAATCGGATACAAATTGATAAGAACAGGCCGGTTTACTGGGACAGAAAGACGCAATTTCGCCGCCACCGATAGAGGGCGCCTTAACGTCATAGTAATGCTGTTTATTTATAAAATAATGCTGTAGAAGTAAAGCACACATATCTACATGATTGTATACCAAAAGTCACCAAGATCTGAGATGTTGTCAAATTTCGGTCGGATTTGAGCGTGTAGTAAACATATATCATCGTCTTAAAATAAAAAAAGTTATTTTAAAACGCTTCAGAGTTCATTAACTTCGTTTTAAGGAATTATGGAACTAGATTTGGAACCGGAAGAGAGAGACGCACGTGCGGAGTTTGATGCTATTGAGCGGCAAAAACAGCGGAGGGATGCGGAACCGCTGCTATTGTGTAAACTGATAACACAATGGCCAGTTCGAGCTTTTGGTAAGTTGATATTTTCTGTACTCTGCGTAAATATTAACTCTTTTTGATATTATAAACTTGTTAAATATTTTTTTCCAAGGAAATGTATACATGTATCTTAATGCTGAAATGAGTTTTGGGTTTGATGTGCTCTGTGGAAAATGTAATTGGTTAAGAAAGTGGTTTGTAGAAATAAGTACATTTATGTTATTTCACGTACCTGGTAAAGTTCTGAGAAAACGCATTTGGAAAGGCATTTGTACAAATGTTCAATTTTACAGTTAACCAATATCCCATGCGGATGGTGGGAGTTAAAAATCAAAGCACAGAAGGCGCTGAATTTGTTTGGGTCTCAGAATGTCAGAAAGGTGAAGGTTGTGAGATTATAAACCAATTTGTTTTTGTAAAGTGCCACAAATGCTTTCCAGCGTTTTAATTGTAGTAAATTGGCTATAAGACTAATTGCATCACTGATATTCAATTCAATGTTCATTTGACTTAACAATTTGAAAAAAAAATGAGTTGCTTTAACTGGGATTTGAAGTCCAGACCTCTTGCTTCCTAAGCGAGCGCGCAAACCCCTCGGCCACGGTGAAGTTATATGTAAACGGCCTGAAGAAAACCATATTATTCTAAATTAGGGGTTGTAACCCTTATTATTTCGACGCTAACTGTTGTTTAACACAGATGTAAATAATCACTATAAGCATGTATATCTATAAAGAATAAAACAATATTAGGAAAATTCGACCATTTGGGAACTATTTTGCTTGAAAATTAATGCACCTCTCATTTGACCATCTTTACGCAGTGATCTCCCCTGAATATTTCGGCGTTAGTGTACATATAAAGGGAAGTAACCGCTTCAAAAAAAGCGGACTACTTTCGGCATTTGCAATTAACAGTACCAGGGTCTGAAATTTCGCTACCATTATTTGTTTGGTCTGACGACCCAAACAAATAAAAACCACAAACATGTACACATACAAAAAATAGAAGATTCGTGCTCGACCGTAGGTATTTATTTGCCTTGTAAAGCAGTGAATGTCAATTTTAATGCAACTTTCTAACGGCAGCTGACCTTTATTTAAATAACAATAGATTTAACACCAAACTTTGAAATAGGTTTATTGTTTTAACAAATAAGCTGTTGAGAAATTCTTATAGTAATCAACTAATCTGATGTTTAAATTAGACAGATTAGGGCCATTCAGGGACCTATGCATTTTCAAAATCTATTTTACACCCAAGACTGTGTCTTTTTTTTCTAAAACAAAATGAGTCTTAAACACTAAATTAAATTAGGAACATGCTGAATATGGATTACTCATGTCAAATTGCATTAATTCTCACAAAACATTTTAAAAGGTTCTTTATCTTTGTTTCTCAATTGTTTTCTTTCTTTCATTCTTGTTATATTTCTTTCTTTCTTGTTTTCTTTCTTTCATTTTTTCTTTCATTCTTTCTTTTGTACTTTCTTTCTTTCATAATTATTTGTTCGCTTTTGCAAACCTCATGTTCTAATATGTTATGTGAATATTGAACCTGAACATGATATTCGCATTAATTTTGGCTTTTTTCCTCTTGACTTACCTTTCAGATGACTTTCAGTACAATCAATTGATACATTTAACCGATTAAGATAGTATGTTACTCATAAATTGAAATGCTTAAGTGATCATATCTTAAAATCTAAAGAAAAAATGTTTATTGTTAAATTGCACTTGAAACATGCCGTGTGTGTTTTATGAATACTATTAGATAAAACATCTATATATAATAACTCTAAAATAAACTTTTATTTAAAGTCTTTTTTAAGTACGTAATGTCTTAACACTGCATGTGTTTTTTTACCATTACGAGTACACATACTACACGTACATGTATATATACAACATGTACATATATATACTACATGTAATTTGTACTAAGACTAAAGAAAACAGATCTTTTTATAATAGCATACAATGTTCAATAGGGAATACGTCAAATCAATTTTTTTTAATGCGTTTATTTAAGGTCGCCGCCGGAAAGCCCATATGGGCGACCGTACACTCAAGTCGAGTCATCGTCCCGCCGAGATTTTTCGTCGATTTTTTTTCCAGCTTTATTGGTGGAGGAAGACCCCAGGTGCCCCTCCGGGCATTATTTCAGGCACGAGCGGGCACCTGGGTAGAACCACCGACCTTCCGTAAGCCAGCTGGATGGCTTCCTCACATGAAAGATTTCGACCCGAGTGAGGATCGAACCTACAGTGGTGAGGGACCTGTGATCTCAAGTCAACGACTTTAACCACTCGGCCACGGAGGCCCCCCGTCAAATCAAGACTGTGTCCACTGGACAATAGCTTGTTAAAATGATACGAATCTGCGCACACAGGGACACCATACCCATGTAAAGCTAGAAAATCGCCATATGACCTTTTTGCGCGTGACTTTAAATCCATTAAGGTTTGGTTTTTTTGGTTACGTAAATTGTTTCACATAAAATTACAATATTAAAGAGTTTGACTTGTTTTCCGTCAAAGTTCAAACTGTTTTGGAGTTATTTTTTATTCAGTATCATTAGTTTTCGGAACGTGTGGACATTGACGCTAAACAGAATGTTTTATTACCCCTCACTTTTTTCGTAATGTTAATTTCCCATAGGCCTCTGGGAGTTATTCTTACTGTTAATGCAAGTGTACCACGTGACTACGAATTTTGTACTGTTACATAGGTAACAGTATTTTTTAACAGTATAAACTCTGGTCACGTGGTCTATTTTCTAAATAAAATTAAATAAAATGGCCGCCATTTTTTTCTCGATTCATTCTTATTTTCGACGATAGGGCATCGCCGAAGTAACTATTACTCTGATAAAATTTAGTTCTTTGCACCCTAGAGTCCCTTTCGCGTATTAAATATCTTTTTGTTGAATAGTCAACAGGAAACATCCGTTTTCAACGGAAGTAATTGTAATCATAGGCACTCGGTTCCAAAACCTTTTATGATTTTGATTTATTTAAAAAAAAATATCATGTATATAAAATACTACAAGGTTTCGCAGCCACCATGTTTCAACGCAACGGAAGTACGTTGACTGGTGTACAATTTTCATTAAAAAACACTAGTTCCCGATTCGATGAATAGAGACTATTGGCTAATACGGGTACCACAATTATTGACTATTACGCCGTGGTACCCACATCAACAATATGCTTTAATTGGTGACTCGGGAGCCAGTATTTTTTTTTTAAATTGTACACCAGTCAACGCACTTCCGTTGCGTTAAAACATGGCGGCTGCGAAACCTTGTATATTTTTATTTATACATGATATGATTTTTTTTTAAATAAATCAAAATCATAAAAGGTTTTGGAACCGAGTGCCTATGATTGTAATGTAAATAATTTTGTGTCAAACTGGAACATGCAGACAATTAAAACATGCAACAAAGGATAATTTAACAATTTTAACCAGTGAAACGTTACAGATACAGTAGAGTTGGTGGACAGACAATTGAAGGATATCATCGTGATTTTCTAAATGCACTTTGTCAAAAACCATGCGAAGAATATTCTGGATGCAGAAGGATCAGATTTCACAGATCATAACCTTATAAATGGGTTAGTGTTTTGTTTTCTGAATAAAACACAGCTTATTTTATGTTTATGACTGGTAGATATCATCACTTGCCTAATGCCCCGGTCACATATACACGGATAATGTCACGGAAGAGCTACGGTCTAATCGTTCACGGATTACTACGGAAATGTGAACTTTCGTAGTCCGCTACGGTTCTAGTACGGACACACAACGGTATGAGTACGGAGTTCGACGGATTTACCACCAAAAGCCCCCGGAGAGACACGGATTATTACGGACCGACACGGTTTGATACGGAGCGACACGAATCAGGACGGACGCACTACGGATACACTACGGTCTGCTACGGTATAAGCACGGGTTAGTACGAATAAGTACGGTCTGATACGGAGAAGAACGTATTGATACGGAGAAGAACGAATTGCCACGGATCTATACGGACCTAATACATCCGTCCACAACCTCTTGCTTGCTCATTTTCAAAATGCCTAAAAAGAAAAGAACACCTAGAAAACGAATTGTAGAGTTCAATGATTTTGGCGGAGAGGACTCGGCCTAATCGCGTCCGACCCCCGAGACACATCAGGTCCGATTAAAGTGAATTTCTTGAAGGACGCTGGGTCCTCAACAAATTCGGCCATGAGAGCCTCATACTAAACATGAAGCGGTCTTCGTAAAAGTCCATCTCTAGTCTACCATCTCTTCTGTCTTCTCTTACCTGATTAGATATGGACTAGTAATCATAAATGAAAAATGTTGATCAATACTGCTTCTCTTTTAATTTTAAGATTTGCTGTTCATCTTACAATTACATTAATTATCGTGATGTTTATGTTTTAAAAATATGTAAAAAGCTTGTTAATTAATCTTATTATCACTCAAGGGCCAGCGTCCGAGGCATATGAGACACTTCGTTTTATGTAAATATTTACTCCAATTTCACGATCCAATGTTTGTAAAATATGTAACATTAAATGTTATTCTATAACTTATGAATTGTAGTACGATATTAATATAAATTTACTTCTATGCATGTCATCAAGTCCGCATTCTGAGCCATTTCAATATACAGTTGCAGCCAGTAAATATCAATTATCATTTATTAAATGTATCCGCAAATATGTCTGTTTTTAACAAGAAGGTAGTATTTATACCCTTGAAAAAGTACACGATACTTAATTCATCCGTACTAAACAGTGGTGGACCGTACCATTCCCTACCGTTTCGTGTTGCAACGCAATAAACCGTATAAGACCGTGCTAATCCTTGCCTCTCCGTAGTATAACGTATTACGATCGTGGCTTTCCGTGACAATGCCGTATGAGTCCGTATTAAGACCGTAGCTTATACGTAGGGTAACCGTACAAATACGTAGTTCTCCGTACCAAACCGTGGAAATCCTTGACAAGTTGGTGGACTACGAATCAGTACGGACTAGCACGGTTTTCGTACGGACCAGTACGTATCAGTACGTTTTAATACGGACTAGTAGGGATACGCTACGGTTGATTTTTCCGTAGCAAATTTTTGTGCATGTTCAAAAATTGTCAAGGATCGCTACGGATATACAAGGACTACTACGATTGATTACGGTTACAATACGGAGAGCTACTGACCAGTACGGGTAGCTACGGACGATGCCGGAATTAATCCGTGGCTCTTCCGTGGGCGTATTCCGTGAATATGTGACCGGGGTATTAGGAATAAAAGAAAAACAGCTTCTCATGTAGGCCTACAGTGCACTTGAAACTTGCAAGGTAAGGACAGTTTAGTTATTGCTTCTCTTGGCTCATTTTTGTTACAGTTAGATTTAGTTGACAAATTCAGATTATCACAGTATTTGTTCGGCTACGCCTCGGGTAACAGTATTTTCCTCGGGATGATATTTTTACTGTTACCCACAAACCCATGTGTTATTTATATATTAATCACTATCTCCGATGTCAATGTCTTTTCTGACGTGTTAAATATCCCGACAACTACATTTATATATTTATAATAACATTTATATTCCTATAATTACAGCCAAAGTAGGTCACTGTACAGCGGTCAATGAGAACCTAAATGTACAGATTTTTAGCCCACAAATATCACAAAATGTCACGTGAAATACATAATGTAGGTACCGGGGTAGTATCAGTGTGAGCCAATACCCAAACTAACTACATATTTCATATACAAAATAAAACAGTCATTCAATTTTCTGTTATTTTCAGTACTGACCTTGTCAGGACATATTGCTATGATCGCAACTACAGGGATCTTATATCTATCCGGATATGACATCATGCCCTTGTGTTTGGACGACGTCCCTATGCGGCTAGTAGATGAACCCTGGGACGCTCGATGGTTCGCTTGGACTGATCGGACAAAGTATGACGGTTATTATACTCGGGGCGGTACCAATGCTGGGTTTCGAACTTCTGAAGCTTGGTATGCTTCCATGGACATGTTTTACGAAGACGTTGATGGTGATAATATTTTCACGAAACGGTCGCTTTTGAAATGAAGAAAATTGAAGACGATTTAATGAACGCAGATGACTACACAAAATTTTGTAAACTCGATCATCAGACCCGACAGTGTGTTAAACCTCAGTCCGTGCTAAGATATTTTGACGGAACGTTTGTAGATATAGACCCTGTATTCAATGATACAGCATTTGAAAATGTTGATAATGTTCTGTATATGGCCGCAACACACAACGCAACAAGGGATGGTTTTAGATTTTTTCTTGCAATTAAGCACGAGACTACACAGAATACAGTGACGTCAAAGATGACGCGTTCTATCGTCTCATTTGGGTTACCACACGAAGAGTACGGCTCCAGTGACTACGAAATGGAAGCCGAAAAGTTTTCCGGCGACAAATTGAAACCAATTCTTGAGAAATATGAAGATACGTCTGAATTTAAGTTTTCATATCGGTCCGAGGCTATTTGGATGTACAGCGCAAGAAACCAAGCCATGGAAGACGTGCTCTGGGCGGGGGCAAGCATGGCGTTCATATTTCTTGTAATTCTGTTGCACACGAGGTCGCTTTGGATAGCTGGATTTGCAATTTTAAGCATTTTTGCAAGTTTCTTTACCGGAAACTTGATTTATAATTTAGTATGTCGTTTCGATTACATTGGATATTTCCACATCCTGTCACTTTTTGTCATTCTAGGAATTGGAGCAGACGATGTGTTTGTGTTTTACGATATTTGGCGGAATTCCGCATGTGACGAGTATCTGTCAGTTGCTCACAGGTTATCAGATTGTTATAAGAGATCAGCTTTTAGTATGCTTATCACCTCACTTACAAATGCCGTTGCGTTCTTATCAACTGCAATATCACCTTTACTTGGGACAAGGTCATTTGGTGTATTTTCAGCTTTATTAATTGTCGTAAACTACCTCTCAGTCATACTTTACTTTCCGACAGTTGTTATCATGTATCATACTTATTTTGAAAAAGCAACATGGCCGTGCTGTTATCCGTGGCAGAAGGGTTCCGATCATGAATCCGCAGACGATAAAAACGACAAGAAGGAACGCGCTAAACATTATAGTAAACCGGATGTTGAAAGTGAAAAGCATGAAGATGAAATATTTGCTTCAAGAGTGAATCCAGTATATGAACCGGATGTACCTGTAAATCAAAACTACCATTGGTCGAGAAGTTTTGACGATAACCAAATACCGCCTAAACATCGATCGGGACAAGAAAATGGTTATCAGTCATATCTAAGAAACGGTGATTGGCGAATAACAGGTAGTTATCGGCTTTATTCACCAGGTCATACGCAACAACCAAAAAGAAACCGGCAAGCGTCAAATGATCGAAAACAAAACGGCGTGATGGTAAATAAGATTCAAAATCACGTGTCATATCTTGACAGTAAATCGAAAAGTTTATCTAAAAAGCGGAAAAAGAAGTCGATATTTGTTCGTTTCTTTCGGAATTATTATTTCCGATTTGTGACACACAAGGTTATAAGATGGTTGATTATTCTTGTACTGGCAGGAGTTTTGGCTTTCTTCATCTACCAGGCTTCACAAATCGAGCCCGATAATAAGCTGGTAAGTGCGTGCATATTCAGTATCTAGAGTCATTTTCATGGTGCAACTCTTAGTTCGATTGAGTTATAAACGTTTTAAAAACGCTTTTCATTTTAGGATTTGTGGACGTGTTTTTAGGCAGAATGTTTATTCAAAATGATCTGAAATTTTGCACAGAAGGTTTTGTATCTACATCAAGTAATATAAAGAATATCGAAAAAATAAATTCCAGATCCGTTATGTAAAAAAAACACCCTCAGTCGAGTCCATCTAATAATGAGTCTTAATGAGGTTCTAAAGTTTATTTCCGTTTGAGACTTTGAGGCGTGGTTGTAACATAACATAATTTTAAAGCGGCCTTCAGTTTTTCTAAAGGTTAAAATATGTAATATCGTAGAACAGAATTAAGGTGTAAAGTGAATTTTGCCGACGATAAAATACATATACAATAAAGAAATCCCTCGTTACCTCTTAAGAATAGCGGACAATTCGTTCCCAAATTTTCTATTTTTAGAAATGCGATATAAAGAATTCTCAGGACTCTGTTTTGAAGAAGACTTATCACAAATAGATGCACTTTTTTTCAAAATAAAATTACTGAAAACTTAGTTTGAAACAACACATAATTGTTTTTTCGAAAAAAAAAAAAACAACAGAAAATGAAAGCTGAATGCCCATTTAATGATGTACATGTACACACACATATAAGGCGTATCGAAATTGATTTATAGATATTTTTTTAGTTTAATATACTACCAGACGAACATCCGCACAGGAAGGCCTACTCGCATAAATTATATTCATTTTTGTCCTCACTTGGGGAAGGAACTGGTTTGATGTCCGTTCATCTGTTGCTGGGAGTTAAACAAAACGACCTCTCTATCTGCCACTTTTCAGATCCCGTGTGTACGGGAAAACAAGAATGGGACCCGGACTTCAACCCAAACTCAGAGGAGGCGCAATTGGCACTGATGGTATATTTGTTTTGCAATTATTAGTTTCTTACTATGGGTTGAAGAGATGTCTTTCGTTCATATTTAGTTTATACAAGTGTATTTTAGCTCGATTGTGTTGGAAGCTTTAAGTTAATTAAAACACTCTCGAATCCGTTCCTTGAACCAACCAGTACTTAGCGATGAGTATTAAGTTTATTGCTTTTGTTTAGGGAAACAACGGGGTCAGCAAACCTCAGGGGTTAACCACCCGGCCATGTCGCCACACATGATGTTTCTGTCCAAGATAATGATAATAATGGGCTAAACTTATCTAAACATTTTACAGAATCCATAGTTCCTAGGTAGACATGTATACAAATACAAAGTTATTTTTACAATTCTGTCAACATATGAAAATATGATAATATATATAATTTTTAAACCAAAATAAACACGACCGGATAGAACGCTAATTTTCATGAAAAAAAATTAAAATGTATGTAAAAGTATAACTTTAAAGTTGTGAGTGAACCAAAAAGTAATTTTACACTTGGCAAAAGGCACTTACAATTCAATCAATTTACCTGAGAGATGTCAAAATATACAAAAATAGCCCTTACTCTGTTCGTCACTCCGTAGTAGAAAATTGTGATTAATACTGCAAAATCTGTCATTAATTGCACACAACATGCAAATCATTACTTTAGTCTTTTGACATTTCTAAATATCATAGTACATTTTTCACAAGTTTGATTTTCTTGAAACTTTTTGGCTCATCTGGAGACGGGCAGCTTTAACGTTTTTAAACAGAGCTTTTCTCACCGAGATTATATAGGGGGCTTATCAGTTTAGTGAGGAAGAGCGGTACATAGGTAGAATACAGAACCCCTATTTCGGAAGGGCTTATTTCTAAAAATAAATACATATATCTCACCCTTAGGTGATTATGCTCTATAGACTACCCTATTTCTATTTGACTAGTGTAAGTATAGGTTATAGGTTATATACAGAGTTTTAAGAAATTAATTTTCGAGTGAACGAAGTGAAGCGAGAAAATAAGTTATATAACCTATAACCGACTTACAGTTATAGCCCCGTCTATCACACCGAGTGCACTATGTAAATAGGCGGAGTCCATTAAATCGGCTCATTTAACGTATTTAATACATACAGTTGAGTTACTATGGTGGCATATTTCTGCCACCAGATAACCATATAACTAACTAGTTAATTAAGAGGTTAACTAGTTAAGCACTGTATGGAAAATACTTCGGCAAAATTTAAACAAAATAGAGCGATTTCATTGGTAGACAAACTTGGGCGAACTGTAAATTTACTTCAATGAAAATTGAGTAAAATTAATTATTAATAAAATGAATGAATGAATAACATATTCTTTGTACAATATAAGGCAAGGTTAAGTTTCATTTGCTTTGCATTTGGTACTCACATGTCGTTCAAGTTTTAGATATTTAGGTTAAAACCCATTTACCAAATGGTTGTTATAATATATAGCGTTCCATCGGTTTATGTACATCAATCTTAATCTTTTTGAAAATACATGTAGAGTTTTTTCAATTTATTGCATGCAGATTTTTTTTCTTTTTTTTCATTCTTTTCAATTAAAGGAAAACTTTTATACAACCCTAATGTTGTTATATTTTTCTGATCCCATCACGCGCTCATTGATAACAATATGAGTGTGCGTTATTATTGCAGGGCTTATGTGAGAAACTTTTATTATTGCAGGGCTTTGTGATATTGCAAGAGTTTTGTAAGAAACTTAAATTATTGCATGGATTATATGAGAAACTGTCATTATTGCAGGGCTTGTGTGAGAAACTTTAATTATTGCAGGGCTTATGTAAGAAGCTTTAATTATTGCAGAGTTTACGTGAAAATCTTTTGTTATTGCAGGGCTTATGTGAGAAACTACGAACTTTACCTGAAGCGGAGGCCAAAGAATTACACATAAAGAAAAATCCCAACACGGGAGAATACAACATAAAATGTTTCATGGACAATCTGCAAACATTTCTGCAGGTCGTATAAATAATTTATTATCACTTTAGATCATTTTTTGTACAAAACTCATTGTAAAATATGACTTTGATGAAAAATTATTGACCTTGTTTATACGGCAATTTCATAGAAATTTGTGAAATGTTTTGCGCTACCTTGGGTTGAAAAGCTTTCGGAATGCCTCGCTGACTTTTCATATCCGACGGTTGACGGGATTGACCGAGAAGTTGCGAATGGTAAAAAAATGTAATAATATTAACTTTGATTGTTAGCGAAGCGTGTTGTAAAAAGGTCTATGTATAAAATATATAGCTTGTGCAATTTGTTTTCACAAGCGTACGCAATTCATGGAGTTCTTGTGTGTATATTTATATAATATGCCAAATAGATTTAAAAAAAAAAAAAAAAAAAAAAAACAGATTTTCTTCCTTTTGTCATTTTAGCTATATTTACAGTATAACGTTTTCATTTTTTTAGTTTCATATTTATGATCTTGAACTTAAAATAAAAAAAGAAGACATTTCAAAATTGTGTCTACCTTTTCATCATTGCGTGTTAGCTTTTTATTATACGATTGAGACAAATCGCAAACATTACAAATTGATAATTAATTTGATTATATTTAAACAGTTACAGACAAAACATTGTTCTAATATTTATAAGACTATAAATAATACGCTCGTGATAATTCGACATTTTTCGTCAATATCCGT
Organism: Ruditapes philippinarum; assembly: GCF_026571515.1. NCBI lineage: Eukaryota > Metazoa > Mollusca > Bivalvia > Venerida > Veneridae > Ruditapes > Ruditapes philippinarum. Next base: position 45,623 of record NW_026859071.1, on the reverse strand, counting down.
CATTAATTGATATTAAATGAGCGTCTGGATGACTAGATCAAAATATCGCCTGCGATTGAGCCGCTTTTCAAAGTATTTTCAAGTACGCAAACAAAAGCGAAATTCATCGGATTTTTCCGAAACCTAGATTGTAAAATAAAGCTTAAATTTCAAATTAACTCACTGGACTTCAGGGTTACTTCGCCATTATTACATTTCTTAATAAATATACATGTATATCACAAACACTTATTTATAAATAAATGAAAAAAAAAAATTATGCAGGTAGAGTCCAAACGGGATGGTAAAAATTGGAGTTTACCTTTCACCAAGGAGCGGGTGGACAGCTTTATTGCAGACAAACCCCAGTTTTACAACAGCAGTGTGTTCACAGCAGAGTTCAACAATAATCTGGAAGTATGTGATTCCTTACTTCGTGATTTCTCAAATCATTTGACATAAACCTGTGCTCTATTTATGTGCTCTAAAATCTTAAAACATTTAAAAGGAGGGACTCACTTTTCAGCCCTTTCTTCCAAAAGTACGTTTTGCATAACGATTGAATTTGCTGTGTTAAGTAACTTGTTATTTTCTTAAAATATTAATTGTTATTGAGAAATAATTTTCAGTAATGTTGCTGCTGAATTACTCTTTATTGGTATTACTTATGCCTATCTGGGTCCGATTCCCCTAAAAGGACGAATGTACTTTTATCAAACATGAACGAAAGATCTGCTTTTTTGCCATACACAGTTGCTAGGTGGATACTTATGAACTGGCAAAACACTCTACGTATGAACTGTACATATAACGCTAGGTGATGAAAATGAAGATTATTCTTAATGATGCCTCTCGACTTTATTATGGCAAAATAATAAAAAAAATCAGATTTCTACGATTATATTTCAGGTTGCAATATCGTACTGGCTAACAAATAAATATACAAATGAATATACTAGTGACTTCTACAAGTTCGATCAGCTGATTGGAGAAAAAACTGGCCCCTTTAGTTCACCTGTCATCAATAAAACAGGTATTTATTATAAAATGTATATATGATATATACGAAAATACCATTTAAAACTCGGTTCTTTTATCACACTTTACTGTCTGTTACATGGAAAATGTATGGATCATTTAGTTTTAAAGGCAAGTGCTAGTTCAGTCTGTCTACACGACTCCTATGTTTTACACCATAACTTTCATTTCTTAACTCCCTCTTGTGTAAAAAGAATCCTGAATCGTTTGAATTTAAAATACACACATGATAAATTGACAATTGATTTTATGATGATAAATATATGGTAATAAAGTCGATCCTTCAGTAGTTTTGGGTTTTGTATATCTATTATGCACACGTTTGTCAAGATGATTAAAACTATAAATTTTAAGATATGCCTACTTAAGACAGAAATACATGCATTTTAAAATTGATCAGTATATATCTATGTATGCACACATTTCATGTACATGTATAATGGAATATCTTTAGATATATTGTTGTGTTACCAAAGTACTAAAAGTAAAAATAAAATATATTATTAATTTTTTTCTCTATATATCAATGCTCTATTTATTGACGATTCACAAAATACAGAAGTCAAATAAATTGAAATGGGAGATAACTGCACCGAAAATCTTAAAACTTCTCTCAGCGGTAACTTCCCTTGTACAAATGGCGTAAATTAAGGGGACGTCACTGTGGAGGATATTGTATATTCTAAAATTTTCTTAATTTTCTAGATATGATGTACGGAAATGATTTGAAGTTTCTTGCAATATCCGTTGGTACTGATATACAGGCGATGTTGCTGGGTTATAGAGAAGGTGACCCGATAATGGAAAGTTGGGAACAATTTCTCAATAAACAGGTATTTATTTTTCCTGTGAAATTTTGGGTTACTTTCTTTTCTTTTCCATCTGGGACAAAAAATAAATATTTTTGGTCCAAGTTTCAATAGATAATCAGCTAAGATTATACTACAGAAATTTATGGACGAATAATGATGACTCTTCTTCACTGTTTCCAGAACACTTAGCTGAATCCTTACTTTTCGTCTGCTTCCACCCCCACTCCGGCCCACCTCACTTCCGGGTCAGTGCGTTGTTATTCTGGCGCCAATTTACATGTAGCAAGGGATATGCCCAGTTATAAGCGCTTTAACATGTTTTTTATGTGTCTAATTTCTCAAAAGAGAGGGGTGAGTTGTAATTTTGGTGCATTTGATTATTGGATAACGTTTAATGGAAAAGAGCGATAAAAATACATTCTACGCTCGTACATTACGGTTTTATTTTACATGTGATAATAGTATACTTTTTGTAATTAAAGCTCAACAATATGCCGAAAGGATTGAAAATTGGATTTCAAACTTCATCGCATGAACGTTGGATCTGGATTACAAGACAAAGGGTAATTTTTTTCACTACAGATTTATTATTTTCGAAGAGTAAAAGAAAATTGGTTTTCTGGGAATGTTTCAGTTTAAGTCTGATTAAGCGCCATCTGCTGTGAAGTATTCTTCTCTCAGTTATCGTCCGTCTGCATGCGCATCATATATCAATAATTGCAATGGATTTTTGCATTCGTAAACTTTTACAAAATCTCGTATTAGAAATAATTTTCAAATCATAAATCAATATAAACTGAACAATAGTAAAAGAGTAAAACCATTGGATGTACGAGGTGTGTTCTTGAAGTTCTTTGAGAAGAAATGAAAACACACAAGTTTTCGGTTTATATATCGTATACCGTGCACATAATTGGTTCGGGCGCTGATTATTGTTTGGCTCAAGCTGATTCATGCGCATGTCCAGTTTCGGTAATAATTGCCAGAGGGACCGCGTTAAGGGTGAGAGCACGACGAGAGTGAGGTCACTATATAGTCTAACCATCTTAAGTTTTCTCGTTGTCTGACCTAACTACTATGACCATAGTAGCTCTCGGACCCTCCAACACCGATACATATGTAAAATATATCGAAGAGCTGGCCCGATAGGGCTTGCTCGCACAGCGAGCTTTACGGTAACGCGAGTACCTGCTAAATAGTGATGGTTCGGAAGTACTAAATTGACACATCGCAACTTTTCGAATTACAGGATAATGATAAAAGCCAAAGAATTCTGATTGAATACGGATGCGTACCCTGGTGTCCTGCGCATTTTTATAGGAACCATAATAGGACAGGGAACCAGAATAAACGGAAGCAGTGCATAAATACCGAATGACACTTTTAAAACGGAAAATGTAGAATAAAAATGAACGATATATTTAAATCGTTAGGATTTGCCTAATTTCACATTACCCGAACTATACTCTGATTCCCTGTCCTATTATGGTTCTCATCTGTGTTCTTTGACGAGTGGATTCAATTTTGATATCATATAAAACATAAAATTGCCGTATATAGTGTGTGGTTGTGTTGAGTGTGGCAGTTCTATGTGTATTAAAAACTAAAAATGTGTAGCCGCCAATAGGTTTAGATTATAATGTACTATTATTTCTGTAAAAGAGCTCGCTTTGAGGCTTTGCCTTATTCACATGAATCCACATACATAAAACTTTATTAAAATTACAATATAGTAAATGAGAACACTATTACCAAAATACCCTCCCAGCAATCAACACACTTCCGGTGTATATTTCAGTTGCTCGTGGATAATGCCATCTACGGTATCGTGATAGGATTGTGTCTGGCGTGTCCAATTCTGATAATTGCCACCGGAAACGTGATAACCGGACTACTTGCCACATTTTCTCTGTGTTGTACAACAGTGTGCGTCATAGGTGTCATTGTGCTAGGAGGCTGGAAATTGGGGGTAAGTCATCTGAAAATTATCATTAAATACTAGAACTGTATGGTAAACAAGTGTTTAGTTGAGTTCACCAAGTGTTCGGTGCATTATTTGTCTATTTAAAGTTGTACGCCTTCCATATTATATATTAATCATATTTCGGAAACAAATTACGAACACTAATATTTTCATTTAGCTTTTTTTTTCTAGCGTATGAATTTAGAACTTCATTCATAACGGAATAATTGTGCAAAATTGTGTGATGCATATATTATATTTACAGATGATAGAGGCCATGAACATGTGTATGGTCGTAGGTTTATCAGTGGACTATGTTGTTCATCTCGCGGAAGGATACACACTCTCGCTACATACCGGTCGTCTGTCACGTGTCCGAGACATGTTGGATTTAATGGGCGTATCAGTATTCTTTGGGGCGTGTACGACTTTAGGTGCTTCGCTTTTCATGTTTTTCACAGTTCTTTCGTTCTTTTCACAATTCGGAACATTCCTGTTTTCAACAATCGGATTTTCATTAGTGTTTTCAATGGGTCTTTTTGTAACACTTCTTGGTATAATTGGACCGGAAGGAAACACCGGAAATGTGCTGGCGTTCTTTAGACGGGTTTGTGGTGAGAGAAGTCGGCGCCGAAAGAGCAGACGAGACGCCAGGCAAAATAAATAAACACAAATTAAGCATTATATTTCATATAATTTTATGATTATATAAGAATACAGACATATGTCCCTTGCGTTGTGAGACATGCAGACACGGACTTTGAATGAAGCTATCCAGATAGCTTACAGTACAAAACGTTGTTCTCAGGTGCTCGTCCGTGCACGTACAGGCACCTGAGATCTTCCTCCTCCGGTAAAACTGGAAAGTCGCCACATGACCTCTACTGTGTTCTTGCGACGCAAAAACCCAACCAAACAATATACACGAATATATCAGTGTGGTATCCATGAAATTATCTTGCCCATTTAGCGACAATCTCGGTATTCATATACACATGCATCTTGTCCAAATAGCGACAATCGTATATTTTATACATTTTTAAATTAATTTAGCTTTCAAAGAGCGTTCCATATTGTTTTCATAGTGCTGTTCAGTTTATAACACCTAAATTAAAAGATGATGAAAATACATGTATATTAATTGATTTTTATCTTAATAAAAAAAAGAAATTGTGTTCAATTATAATTTCGTCTTACGGATTGTGACATATATGTATTATACGTTCTTGTGTAAACGACTTTTTGCTAGCAATACGGGTTATATACACCGGTTAGTTTTCATCTGTTTATTCTGGGTCATATAATTCGTTAAAATGGTTATATAAACACACGTTCGTGGTTTATTATTCGATTTCTAAACACAAACATTACGTTTTTTATTTATCAGTTGATGCTTTTATACAAATATTTATCAATATGGTTTATATATACATAAAAAATACATGTACGTATGTTCATTATATTGTTATTTGATAGTACATGTAATCTGTTGTGCAATATTTGGTACCTCTCTGATCATTTATACAATGACACCCTCATTGGCTAATATTCGATATATAACCATTATGACACCTACTACATTTGGTGTTTTTACACTCTTTACAGATATTTTGATCCCATGAAAAACTTGTTAAGGTGGTTCTGCTTCGTCAGCCATGTTTGTTTTCACAAAGTCTATCCAAAGTGAAAGTAGGCCAAAATTCATATAACAACAAAGCTCACATTGTTATATGATGAGCCATTTGCAAGTACACTTCTAGTTCTATATTTTAAAGACTATTTTAAACAAAAATAAAAATGATAACAATGAGAATATTTACCTTGAATGGGCCAGATTTCTGAAGACCAAAAACATTCTGTTGCAAAGTTTTATGCACATTTCATGAATGGCAAAATCCTTTTTAAAGTCTGTTTTAGTGCCTACAAAAGCTATTTTTACAGAAAATACAAAAAACTTTTAAAATCATAAATCTTAGGAAAGTACGGTAGTTTATCTGACCTTGAAAAAACATGGCCACCATGACATGTGTAAAAAAGTAGTACCATGAAAATAAACATCATTTACCTATTTTTTGTGTACATGACAAACAGACACACTTCACTGTTACACATAAAAAGGTTAGATTTTAAAGTTTGATTGTGTTTTCATTTTAATTGTAGTTCATAAGACTATAAATGATGATTGTTTTCTTGCACTACTTTTTTACAAAAAATAATGGAGACCATGTGCTTAGAAGGACATGAGATACGGATTTATTTGGAGTTTAGTTTTTAAAGAATTTTGTATTTGCTGCAAAAAATTGCTTTTGTAGGCACTAAAACAGACTTTAAAAAGGATTTTGCCATTCATGAAATGCGCATAAAATTTTGCAAAAGAATGTTTTTGGTCTTCAGAAATTTAGCCCATTCAAGATATTAAATATTCTTATTGTTATCATTTTTATTTTTGTTTATAATTGTCCTTAAAATATTAACCTGGAAGTGTACTTTCAAATGGTTCATCATTTAACAATAAGAGTTTTGTTGTTATATGAATTTTGGCCTACTTTCACTTTGGACAGACTTTAGTGAAAACAAACATGGCTGACAAAGCGGAATCATCTTAACAATTTGTTATGGTTGTGTGCATAAACTTGAAATTAAATGTTTATTTATAAAACATATAGAGTTAATTTTATAGTTTGTCATAACCAATATGTAAATGAATTTCGTTTTGATATAGTAATTTGAGGAGGGCTTTAGCTTTCAAAAAAAAGTTGTTTTGTTGTTGTTTTTGTGCCTTTTTTGCTCACTTTTTTACAAAGGATCAAGAGTGAGCATTCATGCTGGCAAGTTGTCGGAAGCCGTCCGTCGTAATTGACAATTTCTTCAATCAGATTGTCCCCGGCTATAAATCATAATTCTTATCAAGGGCAATTTCATTATACATCATCTCCTCATGCTGGATTTTGACCAAACTTCACAGAATACCTGGTACGTCATTTGGCATATAGCATTAACTAGTTGACGACTACGAAACTTAAACAAATCATGCTCTTCCTCAAAAATGGCCTCGCTGTTTGGGGTAAGGGGTCACTAACCTTACACATACTTACATATCTAGAAAAATCGTCTCCGCCATCGAAACTTCAATGGACTGATCGTTGATATTTGACCTGTTGCGTCACAACATCGATCTCAACAAAATTTAAGGTGTAGTTACTTTGATATACATACTTTATAAGAAATACAGTTTAGTCTTCCGTGTAACTTCAATACCCGGATCGTTGATATTTGGTTTGCAGCATCACAATATCGGTCTCAACAAAATTTATAAAAAAAATTTATTTGAGATAAAATTGGCCCCACCCAAGGTGTCTTTATATAATCCTTATAGGAATACATATTTTAAAGTGACATTATGCTTATCCAAGGGTAAAAATGAGTGAACATGTGAGACAAAATAAATTTTCATTTTGCCATATTTCCTTTTAGTATAAATATTTATTTCACATAAACAAAACAACGCATGTATCCAAACGAATTTTTTGTAAATACCCATTAGAATTTACCTTTAACATTCAGTTCATAAAAAGAGCGAGGCAGTCTTTTTACATATTAGGAAGATCTAAATTGTATTCTAAACATTTTTCAATATGAACTGTTGGTCAATCACCATTTTAACAGTCAATCTTTTGAAATATATAGTCAGTTCAGCTGAAATTGACTATAAAAATATGTGCATAATGTCAATTTAATCTTCTGTGAAACTTTGTGGCTCAGTCCGACAGAGTTTATAATTAGGACATTGCCAAGTGGACGTGTAAAAAAATCATAAAAATCATAAATCTGGATTCAAAATTGGCCCCCACACACCTCCACACTGTGGTCACTTAGAATACATAGACCTAGTATGGTGTCCATTAAAAAAACATCGCATGCCTTATCAAAATTATTAACAGAATAGATTTTTAAATTACACATTGACAAATACAATTATAACCAAAGTTGAATTATTTCCAACATGTATACCTTGTTTATAAAACACATATTAACACAATGTAAGTATATAAACAATGCATGGTTAACAATTATATCTATGAATTAAAAATTATTTAGGTGGGCCTTTACCCCGTATACAACTTCCTTATTTACGTACATGTTTAGGATTTGTGAAAAAAGTACGACCGGAGCATTAAATAGTTCAAGGTCCTTATCCGGAGATTGGCGGAAAGGACCGGAAAATTACGACTGTCCTGTCCATGGGATTTTTAATTATTTTGAATTTATCGCAACCTGAATTTGTATATGCTCTATTTATGTGTGTAGGATAAATTGGTTTTAATATTTTTTTTTATTAAATTTATTAATTAATTAATTAATTAATTTATTTATTTATTTATTTATTTATTTATTTACATCGCCAAGAGGGACGGAGTATATAAAGCTGTAGTTGAAGTACAATTGTTTTTGATGTTCACTTATCGAGTTAAGAATTATATTTGTCATTTGGATTAAGTTTATCTTTCCGGTCTTATGACAGTCATTAAATGTTCAGTCATCAGAAATACATTTATTTCAATTTGTCAATAACATTATTAATTTTGCTGTTTTGTATTATTTTCCAAAAAGTAATTTATTATCTAAACCATTTTTGCTTTTTTTGAAATTAGTAATAATATAGTGACTAAGTTTTTGTATGAACTCAAAATTCTTCTTTGCTTATAGTTTGCTACTTTATAACAAATAATTTTACATTTAAAGATATTTTCTTCAAGTGATGAACATATAAATGCTCTAAATCCGTTATATATAAATATTGTAAAACTAATGCTGCCTTAAATAAAGAATGAAAATCATTTCTCAGACAAGATGTGCCTTTAAGTGAAAAATAAGTTTAATTAATATAAGTATATTTTGCCTGAGTGATTTATTTTCCGTAAATCACCAATTACAACTTATCGACCCTTTCCTTCAAACTAGGTTAGAATAACGCAGTGAGTGAGTAAATTTTCATCTGGGTGATATTAGTAGTCTGTAATATTAGGTATGACTATTATGTCGTGGGCAATGTTCTTAAAGGGGTGATATGAGTAGAATGCAACGAGTTATGTTCCTAGTGGCGTGACATGAGTAGTATGCAATGAGTAATGTTTCTAGTGGCGTGACATAACTCATTGCAATGAGTAATGTTCCTAGTGGCGTGACATGAGTAGTATGCAATGAGTAATGTTTCTAGTGGTGTGACATGAGTAGTATGCAATGAGTAATGTGCCTAGTGGCGTGACATGAGTAGTATGCAATGAGTAATGTTTCTAGTGGCGTGACATGAGTAGTATGCAATGAGTAATGTTCCTAGTGGCGTGACATGAGTAGTATGTAATGAGTAATGTTTCTAGTGGTGTGACATGAGTAGAATGCAATGAGTAATGTTCCTAGTGGCGTGACATGAGTATTATGCAATGAGTAATGTTCCTAGTGGCGTGACATGAGTAGTATGCAATGAGTAATGTTCCTAGTGGCGTGACATGAGTAGTTAAAATGAATAATGCTTCAAGTGAGTCAGACGTGAAATGAGTTGTATTGAATGAGTAAAGCTCTTAGCGGAGTGATATGAGAAGTATGCAAAGAGTGTTGTGTTCCTGGTGGTGTGACAAGAGGAGTTAAAATGAATAATGCTTCTAAGGAGTCAGACGTGAAATGAGTGGAATGCAATGAGTAATGCTGCTTGTGACTTGATATGAGTGGTATGAAATGTGTAATGTTCCTTGTGGCTTGATATGAGTGGTTTGCAATGTGCAATGTTCCTTGTGGCTTGTTATGAGTGGTAAGCAATGTGTAATGTTCCTTGTGGCTTGATATGAGTGGTATGCAATAAGTAATGTTCCTTGTGGCTTGTTATGAGTGGTATGCAATGAGTAATGCTTCTAGTGACTTGATATGAGTGGTATGCAATTAGAAATGTTACTAGTGACTTGATATGAGTGGTATGCAACGTGTAATGCTCCTAGTGACTTGATATGAGTGGTATGCAAAGTGTAATGCTCCTGGTGACTTGATATGAGTGGAATGCATTGTGTAATGTTCCTTGTGGCTTGGTATGAGTGGTATGAATGAGTAATGCTCCTAGTGACTTGATATGAGTGGGATGCAATGTGTAATGTTCCATCTGGCTTGATATGAGTGGTATGCAATGTGTTATGTTCCTTGTGGCTTGATATGAGTGGTGTGCAATGAAAAATGGTCCTAGCGGCGTGATATAAGTGGAATGCATTGTGTAATGTTCCTTGTGGCTTGGTATAAGTGGTATGCAATGTGTTATGTTCCTTGTGGCTTGATATGAGTGGTGTGCAATGAAAAATGGTCCTAGCGGCGTGATATAAGAATTATGCAGTGAGTAATGTTCCTAGTAGAGTGATATGAGTTTAATGCAATGAAAATGTTACTAGTGGAGTGATATAAGAAGTATGCAATGAGTAATGTTACTAGTGGAGTGATATAAGAAGTATGCAATGAGTAATGTTACTAGTGGAGTGATATAAGAAGTATGCAATGAGTAATGTTACTAGTGGAGTGATATAAGAAGTATGCAATGAGTAATGTTACTAGTGGAGTGATATGAGTTTAATGCAATGAAAATGTTTTTAGTTGCGTATATAGTATACAAAGAGTAATGTTCATTATGGCATGAGAGTATTTAGTGGGCAATGTTCATGATGTTTCTTGCAGATCAAGTGACGTTAGTAGAATGGATAATGTTCCTTGTGGTGTTTGAAGGGTAAAATGGGCTATGTAGCTAAAGTAGATTGCAATAAGTAATATTCCTTTTGTAGTTTGTGAGTGTGTAATGTTCTCTGTTAAATGAGTTGTATGCAGTAGATTATATTACTAGTGTTATTTCATGTGAAGTGTATGTGAACATTTTGACTTTCTGACCGTGAGACCACAAACACGCATCAGGGACATGCAAAGAAAGTGACCGTGTGACCATTTGTACGCACCACTGGTAACCCCTTTTCTACGAAAAGGGGTCAAAATTGCAACCTATATAATCCCCTTGAGGAGAGCATAGGAATGCGTGGTCAACCGGTCATTCCACTTTATAGCATTTCGGCTATGAGGAAACCCTGGTTGACAACTTGCTTGTTAAGCAATAGTATTCTTATACTACACATTTCAAAGGGTTTATATATCATACATTAATGACAAACCGAATGGGAATGACTACTTATTTATTTTTAAAATTAACATGTTTAATAATCATTAATATCAAAATATATTCTTTCTTTAGACTTTTTTATTTTTTATCATCAATTGTTTTTGAATATATATGGTTTTAATTAGATTTTACCAAACAGGAAATGTTTCTAAACGTATTTTTTTGTCGTAAAGAAACAAAAAGTTAACGCATGTAAGTTAAATCTTTGCCCGAGCCGACACATATTTCAACAGTGCAAAGCTGATAATAACGAAATGTGATTGTGACACCAAACATAAACGCGTTAATATGACCACGGATTTATATATTTAATATAAATCCGTGATATGACCGAATCATGGAAACAACAACTATCCTAAATAATTTAAAGGCACTTTATGCCTTAGAAACAATTTTTTATTGTCTTCTTTTGAAAGGAGAACATGAATTTTAAAATGGTTAAATAATGGTTTCAAAAAAAAGTTTAGATGTTTGGTACTTTATTAATGTGAAATAAGTTTTCATATAAGTAGCAAAATGAAAACACAATAGTATTTTGACTTCCATACAAATTATTATTTCACTATAACTGTACTTATTGCCAAAAAGCAAGATAATAAAAGGACGGTTCATGTATTTGGCTAATGAGTAACTTTTTGGATACTATAAATCAAAGTACACTAAAACTAAAATGGTTTTTTGAGAAATTAAATTAAAAGCATTTCTGTAGCATAAAGGGCCTTTAAATCTAACTCGAGTACACGCATCTGACATATGGATAAATTGTGTACTGATATTTTGTATAGTTAAGATATCAGTATTATATCATGTTACATACTAAAGTTGTTGTTGTTGTTGTTGTTTCTCATGAATATTCAGTACGTATTTGCATCGATTAATGCATTTTATAGAACAACATGTAGCCTCCTCACCGTCACATGATGCACTTGATGACCTCTGGTATAGTGAAAATTTCGTATAGACTATAAAATTGAAATAAATGACGATGTAGCGAGTGATAGTAACATAAGTATGTTTATGATTAGAGATTTACTAAGTAGGACAATAGTTTCAGATAAGATGCGACATTCTGAATTTCTAGTTTAAACTGTAATATTTATATTCAGAACACGTGAGTGTACATATTAGAAAAGTTAGACGAAACAGGTTGCTCAAGTTCGTCGGTTTTGTTATACCTGCACTTCATATATCGTCTGTTTTGATTCATTTGCATAAATAAGCAATAAACCGACAAAAACACTTATGACAGCTTTACCTTTTAATCGGGGAGCAGATTTTGATGAAGTCGGTAAAGAAAACGACCGTTTATTTACGGAATACGATCGCGAAATTAATAATATATATAAGCATAAAAACGCATTAGACGAACATATTCAACTAACGGTACAGAGGATGTCTTTTGCAGCAGAAGAATTTGGTAAAGGAACTAATGTTGATGACGGAAAATGTTGCAGGAAGATAAATTTAGGAGGTTTAATTACACGACTGATACCGTTAATTGTTTTAATTGGATATTTAGTATACCTTGGATTTGCTCTTTATCTGAATCCTTCACAGTCCGTGTTTGTTTGCGTTGTTGCAATTTTTGTGATATATATTTGTGTGAATATACTGACGGGCGGTAAAATAAGTAAGTTTGTAACCAGAGGAATCTTCCGGGTGAAGAAATGCTTTAAAGTAAGAAATAGACGTATGACATTATGGGCGAGGAGGTAAGTTTTGTTTATTATATCATAGTTGTATGTAAATATATATGTAATTGTGATATCTAAATAAACTGGATTATAATACGACAAGGGGATTTAAGATAACCGCTAAGTTGAACCCTGTGTATTTATCTTTATAATCTTAACGACTGACCATGTCCATTTAGTGAAGTAGTTTTCTTTTGTTGTTGTTTGGATTTTGTTTCTTTCCTTGTTGTTTTTTTTTGTTTGTTTGTTGGTTATTGTTGCGGTTTCTTTTGTTGTTTTATTTTTCGTTGCTGCCTTGTTTTTACTTCAGTCCTGGTTAAGTTTTTCTACCACACTAAAAATAGCAAACAAACAAACAAACAAACAAATTGCTTTGTATGATTGGTCATACATGAGTTACTTTTTGGAAAAACCCAACATTGATGAACTCATTAACTTATCCTACAAAGAGCTGAGAAATATCAAGGATTTTCTTTTCGCTTTGTAACAGTATGCTCAAAAGTGTTTTCATGATGTTTTAGATTCCAGTCAGCCGGTCCACCTTCTCTTCTAGACCAGTTAAAATGCGTCGTTTTCGTACTAAAAATACAATCTATATGTTTTTCAGTTTCACTTCTCTTGGTCCTGATCGTCTCGTGATTTGTTAAAGGGACTCCACTGACGTTCTTTTGACTTGAAATAATTTTCCGAGATCAAATTTTCCATTTGATGCAGGTCTAGAACAATAACAAAATAATCAAATGATTCGCTATTTCCGTTTTCCCCAAAATAATTATTCAATTGTGAAAAATAACCCAAAATTGAAAACCGTTGCAACGCTTTTCACTCATTAGACTAAGCTAAGAATAGCACAATAATGCGATTTTAAATTTATTTCTGATGATTATAGTTCGTTATTATTTTTTGAATGTACTTCTCCTGTAGGTGTCCCATGTGATCTATTTAAGAAATTCAAATTCATTACTATCAGGCCCTTAGACCTGAGTGGAGTTCCTTTAAGATATGCTATGCTCATAGTTGCGTAAAATATTTTTATCATATTATAGTATGCAATGAGTAATGTTCCTAGTGGCGTGACATGAGTAGTATGCAATGAGTAATGTTCCTAGTGGCGTGACATGAGTAGGATTCAATGAGTAATGATCCTAGTGGCGTGACATGAGTAGAATGCAATAAGTAATGTTCCTAGTGGCGTCATATGAGTAGTGGCGTGATATGAGTAAAATGCAATGAGTTACGTTCTTAATGGCGTGACATGAGTAGTATGCAATGAGTTATGTTCCTAGTGACGTGACATGAGTAGAATTCAATAAGTAATGTTCCTAGTGGCGTGACATGAGTAAAAATCAATGAGTAATGTTCCTAGTGTGTTGACATGACTAAAATTCAATGAATAATGTTCCTAGTGGCGTGGCATGAGTAAAATTCAATGAGTAATGTTCCTAGTGGCGTGACATGAGTAAAATTCAATGAGTAATGTTCCTAGTGTGTTGACATGAGTAAAATTCAATGAATAATGTTCCTAGTGGCGTGGCATGAGTAAAATTCAATGAGTAATGTTCCTAGTGGCGTGACATGAGTAAAATTCAATGAATAATGTTCCTAGTGGCGTTGCATGAGTAAAATTCAATGAATAATGTTCCTAGTGGCGTGGCATGAGTAAAATTCAATGAGTAATGTTCCTAGTGGCGTGACATGAGTAAAATTCAATAAGTAATGTTCCTAGTGACGTGACATGAGTAGAATGCAATAAGTAATGTTCCTAGTGGCGTGATATGAAGAGTATGCATTAAGTAATGTTCATAGTGGCGTGATATGAGTAGAATGCAATAAGTAATGTTCATAGTGGCTTGACATGAGAAGTTAAAAATGAATAGTGCTTCTAGTCAGTGGAGTGATATGAGAAGTTTGCAATGAGTAATGTTCCTAGTGGCTTGAAATGGGTGGTGTGCATTGAGAAATGGTCCTAGCGGCGTGATACATGTATAAGAAGTATGCAATGAGCAATGTTTATGGTGGGAATAGTTTGCATCAAAAATACTCCTAGTGACTTGATATGAGTAGAATGCAATGAGTTATGTCCTATTGGAGTGATATAAGAAGTATGCAATGAGTAATGTTCCTAGTGGAGTGATATGAGTTAATGCAATGAAAAATGTTTTAAGTGGCGTTAATTGTATACAATGAATAATGTTCCTTGTGGCGTGAGTAGAATTCAGTTGGCAATGTTCATGATGTTTCTTGCAGATTAAGTGACGTAAGTAGATTACAATTAATAATCCTCATTGTGGTATGTGAAGCGTAAAATGGACTATGTAGCGTAAGTAGACTGCAATAAGTAATGTTCTTTGTAGTTTGTGTGTATGCAATATTCTTTGTGAATTAAGTTGTATGCAGTAGATGATGTTCTAGTGTTATTTCTTGTGGAGTGTGTATGTGAAAATTTTGATTTTCTGACCGTGCGACCACAAACACGCATCAGGGACATGCAAGGAAAGTGACCGTGTGACCATTTACACGCATCACTGGTAACCTCTTTTCTACGAAATTTGCAACCTACTGATCCCCTTGACGAGAGCATAGGAATGCATGTCCAACCAGACATTCCACTTTATAACCTTTCGGATAAGAGGAAACCCTTGTTGACAACTTGCTTGTTAAGCAATAGTATACTAGTATTACATATTTCAAAGGCTTTATATATCATACATTTATGACAAACCAGATGGGAATGACTACTTATTTATTTAAGAAATTAACATGTTTAATAATCATTACTATCAAAATATATTCTTTCTTTAGACTTTTTTTATTTTTTATTATCAATTGTTTTTGAATATATACGGTTTTAATTAGATTTTACCAAACAGGAAATGATTTTAAACGTATTTTTGTCGTAAAGAAACAAAAAGTTAACGCTTGTTAGTCAAATCTTTGCCCGAGGCGACACATATTTCAACCGTGCAAAGCTGATATTACCGAAATGTGATTGTGACACCAAACATCACCGCGTATATATCACCGAATCATGGATCAAATACTCATCAAAAAAGCAACTATCTTATATAATTTAAAGGCACATTATGCCTTAGAAACATTTTTTTAAAACTTCATTTGAAAGTGGAACTTGAATTTTAAAATGTTTAAATAAGGGTTTTAAAAAAGGTTAGATGCTTGGTACTTAAGGAAAGTAGCGACTAAATAGATGTGAAATATTTTTTCATATAAGTAGCAAAATGTAAACACACAAGTATTTTGACTTCTATACAAAATATTATTTCACAATACCTGTACTTATTGCCAAAAAAAGCAACAGATAAGAAAGATGGTTCAGGTATTTGGTCAATAGGTATTTTTTTTGAATACTATAAAAGTACACCAAAATTAAAAAAAGGTTTTGAGCAATAAAAATAAAAAGCATTTCTGAAGCAAAATGGGCCTTTAATTCTAACTCTGATGAAACGTTTGAGTACGCGCATCTGGCATATGGATAAATTGTATTTGAAAATCATGAAAACGGATTCCTTAACACTTTTTTAAAAGTGCTATGGTCCGAGGTAATAATGCTCAAACTCAGATCTCAGATATTTGCTTGGTCAGGTAATGACACACAGAATGTAGATTGGCCAATGAAAATCATCGAGACAAAGGTCAAAGGTCAAAAAAGGTTTAATCACCAAATGGACAGTTTTGAGAATGATGCTGAAAGAGCAGTTTTTTTCTTGTCATGTCTTATTGTTAATAGCTATTGATAAGATTACTGGTACAGAGAGAATGCCAATTATTTAAGGTATAGGCCCCATTTTGCAGACTTAATTCCTGTAATGTATCTTAATTTCGTTTCCGACAAGATCATTTAACCGGAGAGGTCAGTCTGTACCATTGGTCAATATAATAGTGGACCAAATTTTTTGCTTGTCATCAACTTGGATTGAATTATTGACATGGTAAATACTAAATCAAGGCTTAATATTTATTATCGAATGGATTATATAGTAATGTTTGTTCATGCATTATTTTTAGAAGTTAAATGTATGTTGTTTATACATATGTATATATATTTGATATGACAATGTATTTAATTGTAAATATGTTTCGTCTCCAAAAATGGAGGAAATAAAAGTATATATGTCCTATTTACACTGACTTGTAAAGTTTCCTAGAAATTTTAATTCTCTGGGAAACAAGACATCTAACATAACATCGTGCCATGGGACAAATTTTTTTGAAAAAGCACAAACACTTTATAGCATTTTTTATTACATGATTAGAGGCCTATTATACCCCAAAAATGCTTTTATTTTATTTCTCAAAAGCTTTTTATTTTCGGTGTGCTTTTGTATAGTTCCCAAAAAGCTACTGATTGACCAATTAGCTATTCAATCTTTTCCTTCTTTCGCGTTTTCGCAATTAGTACAATTATAGTGCTTTAGTATTTTATAGGGAAGTCAAAATTCTACTTTGCTTCTTTTGTAACAAAATGTATTTAGTGCTACATGTACTTTCGTCATGTAACAAGCATCTAACATACTTGCTCTCAAACCATTATTTTAATGTAACAGTTATAGAATTAATATTTATCAAGAAGTTACAATTAATGTTTTACGTTTTCTGAGGCATTATGTGCCTTTAAACTTATAGAAATTTATGAATATAAGCATAATATATATGATGATTACATGATTTTATGAATACTTTACAAGCACATGTACATATAAACGAAGCAGTTAATTAAATAAAAAATGAACCTACATATGTAATTAATTTTTTTTTGGGACAAGTGTACTGATATTTTGTACAGTCACGATTTTAATATAATACCATACCATACCATACACTCAAGTTGTTGTTGTTGTGTCTCATGAATATTCAGTACGTATATTTGCATATATTTATGCATTTTATAGAACAACATGTAGCCTCCTCACCGTCACATGATGCACTTGATGACCTCTGGTATAGTGAAAATTTCGTATAGACTATAAAATTGAAATAAATGACGATGTTACTGATAGTAACATAAGTATGTTTATGATTAGAGATTTACTAAGTAGGACAATAGTTTCAGATAAGATGCGACATTCTGAATTTCTAGTTTAAACTGTAATATTTATATTCAGAACACGTGAGTGTACATATTAGAAAAGTTAAACGAAACAGGTTGCTCAAGTTCGTCGGTTTTGTTATACCTGCACTTCATATATCGTCTGTTTTGATTCATTTGCATAAATAAGCAATAAACCGACAAAAACACTTATGACAGCTTTACCTTTTAATCGGGGAGCAGATTTTGATGAAGTCGGTAAAGAAAACGACCGTTTATTTACGGAATACGATCGCGAAATTAATAATATATATAAGCATAAAAACGCATTAGACGAACATATTCAACTAACGGTACAGAGGATGTCTTTTGCAGTAGAAGAATTTGGTAAAGGAACTAATGTTGATGACGGAAAATGTTGCAGGAAGATAAATTTTGGAGGTTTTATTAAACGACTGATACCGTTATTTATTCTAATTGGATATTTAGTTTACCTTGGATTTGCTCTTTATCTGAATCCTTCACAGTCCGTGTTTGTTTGCGTTGTTGCAATTTTTGTGATATATATTTGCGTGAATATCTTGACGGGCGGTAAAATAAGTAAGTTTGTTACAAGAGGAATCTTCCGGGTGAAGAAATGCTTTAAAGTAAGAAATAGGCGTATGACATTATGGGCGAGGAGGTAAGTTTTGTTTATTATATCATAGTTGTATATAAATAGATATGTAATTGTGATATCTAAATAAACTGGATTATAATACGACAAGGGGATTTAAGATTTAAGATAACCTCTAAGTTGACCCCTGTTTTATCTCTATAATCTTAACGGCTGACCATGTCCATTTAGTGAAGTAGTTTTCTTTTGTTGTTGTTTGTATTTTGTTTCTTTGTTTGTTGTTTTTGTTGTTGTTTTTTGCTTTTACTTCAGGTTTAGACTTTGTATCGCTCTCAAAAATAGCAAAAACAAATACCGCTTCGTGTGATTGGTCTTATATTTTCATTTCTTTTGATAAAAAGAAACAACAACACAGAATGAATTAATTTGCTAAACGAACACAGTGCTGAGAAATATCAAGAATAGATTTTCCGAGATCAATTTTTCATTTTATATAGAACAATAACTTGTGTGCAAATGATATCCAGATTTTTCGCTTTCTCCGTTTTCCAAAAATAATTATTCAAATTGTGAAAAATGACCCAAAATCGAAAAAAAGATGCAACGCTTTTTACTCATTAGACTAAGCACAAGACTATGGTTTTGAAATTTATTTCTGAATATACATGTTATTCGTAATTATCTTTTGCATATATTTTTGTATTTAGTGTTGAAGGTGATCTATTAAAGACATTTAAATTTTATGCTAAAGTATTAGGGTTTTAGACTTCGAGTGGAGTTTGTTTTAGATATGTTTAGATAAAATATAGTTGTTTTAAAATGAAAGCTCAAAAGTGGTAATATACAAAACGACATGATTAATTAGTATTAGGAAAACACAACACGGAAGCGTAAAATCAGTACCGTTATACTCATGTCTTTTCAGGATCACAACGATTGCGGTATTCGTTGGTATTTTAGTGTTCCTTGTGATTGATCTGTGGGACGAATGGCGGAAGTGGATTCCACTGGGTGGGCTGGCTTTATTTGTCATTATTTCTGTTGTGTTCTCCAAAAATCCGAGAAAGGTTCAACCAATTAAAATGTCTTTTATTGTGACTTTGACGAAGATATTAACTTTCATTTGCTACTAGATAATACAATTTTATAATGTCTATTTCCTATTTAACATATTTTAAATTGAAATTTCTCATGTAAAAATGGACAATGCCAGAATAAAGTCGATTATTCAAATTAAGAAAAAAAAAAAACGGTTAATGGAGTACATTGTTATAATATTTCTTGGTAATCGCAATAGGGATAGGTTCGTCTCTTGCAGTATACGTAATAAACGAAATATGTTTTAAATCACGTTTCTTTTCTCTTAAGGCTTATATCATACAAAGCATTGATTAAATTGTTCAATATCGAAAACCATAGCGTCATGGCGATTTAAATTACAATGGTGAAACTACTTTAAAAGCGACCAGTATTCTTTTTAGACATTACTATGCTCTATTTAAAGTTTATTCAATATATTTCTCTTTCCCAACAGATCATATGGACGCCGGTTATATGGGGAATATATCTACAGTTCGGGCTCGGTTTGCTTATATTACGATGGGGTCCGGGGTTCGAAGCCTGTCAGTGGATTGGAAGACAAGTGACAACATTCCTTGGCTACACGGACGCTGGTTCCCAGTTTGTTTTCGGCGATAAATATATTTATCACCCCGTTGTGTTTAAGGTAAAATACAGAATAAGATTTTAACCATTCGAAGAAAAACTTGAAAGATACCAATTTCAATTATCCGGAAATTGACGGAAAGGCCCGAAATATTGCGACTTACATTTTAACAATATTGATTCATTTATTTTCCTTTTTTATAAAGTAACATTTGTCTATAGTTTTCTTGAACGACCTGTATATATTATGTTAATTCCGGTTCATCAAAATGTTATGTTAGTCAAAATGTCTTGAAAGCTATGAAGCCAATTTTTTTATTGCTAAAAATCTATTTAGTTTCATTTCAAGAAAATAGTGAAGCCTTTGCAAAAACCATTTGCGTGTATATCTTGTAAAATTCCTGTTTACAAGGACGATATTTTTAATTTCCCCATTCGGAAACTTTACTAAAAATGTTTTCACTAAGGGAAGCTTTGTCAAAATGTGCAATTTCCCATTATGATTGATTTTAAAACGTGATATCGTTTTCAATGCTGTCGTTTCCAAATGCGTAGACCTAACAACTGCAATATACATGCATACGCGTAACAATTTAGTTCGATGATATTTTAGTAAATCGTAACAGGAAACTTTTTTTCATTTACAAAAATTAAATCTGTAACCTTTCATTAGTATTTTAAGTACTTTGATTTTATGAAGGGTATGATGTCATGTAAAAGAATGAAAGTTTATCTGTTTCAAAACAAGTACCATTCATCTTGGGGAATGGTTCTGTTTAAAAATAAAGTTTCGGCATACGACCGTGTTTCAAGCAAGGTTTTGTTATAATATTTTTATGTTAAATTTCACTTTTAATTTATTTTGTCAAATTTTATTTCGTTATATGTAGATATTTCCAGTTAGGGGTTATTCTCGGGTGTTTTTAAGCACGGTTTTGTTATATCTTATTATGATTATTATCTCGTATTAATTCTTCATATATAGATACTTCCGGTTGTGGTTTTCTTCAGTAGTGTGGTGTCTATATTATACTATTTGGGAGCTATGCAGATTATTATAAAATGTATAGCAATTGTTTTACAAGTGATGTTATCTACGACACCAATAGAATCTTTCGCAACGGCTGCACATATATTTATAGGTCAGGTGAGGAAATTTTATAATACAAATGTACGTTACCAACTTACTAACAAGAATACCTGGGGCTTGACAAAATGGATGTACCTTAAATGAATTGCAAATTTATTACTTTATAACTGGGACAAAAAAGTGTTTTTGTCCCAGCTAATTATAGGTCTTTCATTCATTTTTTTTCTAAACTGCGAAGTTATAGTGTTGTTGTCTATGCATAAAACTCTTTATTTTCTTGCTAAACATGTCCGACAGTAAAATTTTAATATCGATCTGCAACTTAAAATGCCGCAATGAAAATTTTTCTTCGTGATTTTTTTGTAGTTATTTGTTGTTGTTGTTTTTTGTTGTGGTGGTTTTTTCTTATATCTTTTGTTGTTGTTTTTGTTGTTGTTTTTTCTGCATACGTTAACCGCTCGTTCTCCTTATTTTGAAATTGTTATATTTTTAACAGAAACTCACATGTATATATCTCTAACTGAATAGTTCTAACACTTCTTTGTATCATGAATGTTTAATGATGTTTTATTTAATTACATCCGTACAATGCTAAGTACGTACTAGCTAGATCGTGTTTTTCATATTATAGGTAGAATCCAGTGTTGCCCTGAGACCGTTTTGGATGAAGTTGACGGAATCAGAACTACATGCTATAATGACGAGTGGCTTTGCTACAGTAGCCGGGACAATAATAGCTGCTTATGTCGAATTTGGCGTAGGTTTTAACATAGTTTTCCTTTTTTCTAAAACTTGATAATAATCAAAGCACTGTATGGAAGTACTTAAATCAGAGAAGAGCACTTCTCGTTACTACGGTATATTATAATCAAAGCGCTGAAAGCACTAGAAATCAGAGAAGCATATGGAACTCTTAGTGTTTACTAAGACCGCGGTCAAGTCATTCCCTTTACAAGCACAGCCAAATTTAGTTACAACTTTTCAGCTGTATTCGGTAACATCATAAAAGCCGAGGAGTTGCGATAGTAATTGACGTAATGGGTTTGAAAAGGAACAGGGATGCCTTTTTTCAGCGGATCCGAAAATCCGCGGATTTCGAGATCCTCGAACCACTGATGTAAATCCGAGGAGAAAATTAAATTTGGGGGGGGGGGGGGGGGGGTCTCTTTCGCTGAGTTTGCTACCGTCTATTGTCCGCCGATTGTAAATGTTTAGACCGTACCGTAAATATTTAGACCATACCGCTTTTCGGGTATGCTCAGTTATTGTCGCTATTATAGTAAGCCAATGAACGATAGCGTTAAATATACCGACCAATCGTAGCGTCTTTCTGTAGTTGAAGAAAGCAAAACAAATTGTCGGCCGATTAGCAAGAAAGATATTTTTTACATGAATAATGGCAGCAATTAACTCCAACAACGCTTCTAAGATCAAAGACTGTGTCAAAATAAGTTTAATTTGAAATGGTAAGAGAACATAGTAAATGTGAATATCGGATCAACCGAGACAAACATCTGCATTGGTGACAAATATTCCTGGACAAGCTTCGTGTCGACTATGTTCAAAGCAAATTAATTATGGTAGTCGAGGGTTCGTTGCAATCGAGGATCACGTCAAATCGTAATATTATTACAGTTATAGATACTGATTAATTTCATTGAAATTAAAGTCTGCCTTAACTTTGTTACTGCCAGTCAAAGTAAAACAATAAAGCACTAAAAGGAAATGCATATTAGACCATCTGAAAAGGATGAAAACCCAGGAGCTTCCGGGGGCTTCGCCCCTCGGTCCCCCACCAGGGCTCTGCCCTGGACCTGCATGACCCCTTGCATTCAATTTTCCTCTTTTATTTCAAATTGTCTTTTGGTTTCCCTGAAAGGAAACAAAGAATATTATCCTTTGCACGCAATATTAAACAGCATTGTCAAATTGCACGCTGGGTAACCATGCCTGGTTCTAAAACGATAGTATGTGCATGAAAGTCTTATTGCAGCGGCTCAAAGAGTTTGTTGCTAACAAGCCTAATTATAAATTTTACTTTAAGGTTCCGGCTGAACACGTGATATCAGCTTCATTTATGTCAGCACCGGCGGCACTTGCTATAGCGAAAATCTCAGTGCCGGAAACCGAGGTGTCGCAAATAAAATCTCAAGCCGAAATCAAGCTCCCATCAGGGTAAGTCAGGTTTTAGCAATACGATACAAGTGTTGAAAGTTCATTATCTGAGTTATTAAGTCTATATAGGATATTGACATTTTAAAGGTTTAATTGTATTTTAATTGTAATATGATAATAAAATCTTACGCCAAAATCAAGCTTCCATCTGGGTAAGTCAGTTTTTAGCAATACAATACTAGTGTAGGAAAATTATTATCTAATGCCCCGGTCACATATTCACGGATAATGCCACGGAAGAGCTACGGTCTAATCGTTCACGGATTACTACGGAAATGTGAAATTCCGTAGTCCGCTACTGTTCCAGTACGGACACACAACGGTATGAGTACGGAGTCCGACGGATTTACCACCAAAAGCCCCCGGTGAGACACGGATTGTTACGGACCGACACGGTTTAATACAAAGCGACACGAATCAGGACGGACGCACTACGGATACACAACGGTATAAGCACGGGTTTGTACGAATAAGTACGGTCTGATACGGAGAAGAACGAATTGATACGGAGAAGAACGAATTGCCACGGATCTATACGGACCTAATACATCCGTCCACAACCTCTTGCATGCTCATTTTCAAAATGCCTCACAAGAAAAGAACACCTAGAAAACGAATTGCAGAGTTCAATGACTTTGGCGGAGAAGATTCGGCCTAATCGCGTCCGACCCCGAGACACATCAGCTTCATACTATACATGAATCGGTCTTAGTCCACCATCTCGTCTGTCTTCTCTTACGTGATAAGATATGGACTAGTAATCATTAATGAAAACTGTTGGTCAATACTGCTTTTCTTTTAATTTTAAAATTTGCTGTTCATTTTACAATTACATTAATTATCGTGAATGTCTATGTTTAAAAACATGTAAAAAGCTTGTTAATTAATCTTATTATCACTCAAGGGCCAGCGTCCGAGGCTTATGAGACACTTCGTATGTACATATTTACTCCAATTTCACGATCCAATGTTTGTAAAATATGTAACATTAAATGTTATTCTATTACTTATGAATTGTAGTACGATATTAATATATTTTTACCGCTATGCATATCACCAAGCAGCTCGACCACTGTCTCCGCATTCTGAGCCATTTCAATATAAAGTTGCAGCCAGTAAATGTAAATTTATTGAATGTTACTGCAAATATGTCTGTTTTTAAGAAGAAGGTAGTATTTATACCCTTGAAAAAGTACATGATACTTAATTCATCCGTACCAAACAGTGGTGTACCGTACCATTCCGTACCGTTTCGTGTTGCAACGCAATAAACCGTACAAGACCGTGCTAATCCCTGCCTCTCCGTAGTACAGCGTATTACGATCGTGGCTTTCCGTAACAATGCCGTATTAATCCGTATTAAATCGTAGCTGATACGTAGGATACCCGTACAAAAACGTATTTCTCCGTACCAAACCGTGGAAATCCTTGACAAGTTGGCGGGCTACGAATCAGTACGGACTAGTACGGTTTTCGTACGGACCAGTACGTATCAGTACGGTTTAATACGGACTTGCAGGGATACGCTACGGTTGATTTTTCCGTAGCAATTTGTTGTGCATGTTCAAAAATTGTCAAGGATCGCTACGGATATACAAGGACTACTACGATTGATAACGGTTACAATACGGAGAGCTACTGACCAGTACGGGTAGCTACGGACAATGCCGGAATTAATCCGTGGCTCTTCCGTGGGCGTATTCCGTGAATATGTGACCGGTGTATAAGTTTTAATTAAGTTTTAAGTTTTTATACATGTATAGTTTTTTGTCATTCTTAGAGTTAAATTATATTTTAATTATAATATAACATTTCAATAAATAAATAAATAGATAAATTAATAAATGAGGGGCGTCCGTGGCCGAGTGGTTAAGATCGTTGACTTCAAACCACTTGTCTCTCACCTCTGTAGGTTCGAGCTAGCTTACGGAACGTCGGTACTTCTACTCAGGATCCCGCTTGTGCCCGAAATAATATATAGAGGAGCATCTGAGGTCGTCCTATACAAGTAAAGCTGGAAAGTCGCCATATGACCTTTACCGTGTTGGTAAACCCAATCAAAAATAAATTAATAAGTAAAAATGAAATAAATAAAGAATATTTGAACAGAATACAATGTATGGTTAAATGTCCAACTTTTGTGAAATATCATGCGATAAATCCAACCAAAAAGTGACAAAGACTTTGTACATTTTATATTCAATATTTCTTTCATTCCATAGTCACAGTCTGTATGAGCATGTTAATTTTTAAATTTATCAAACTTCTCGGAATTTTTCAGACAGGAGTCGAACATGATAGAGGCATTGTCGGTGGGTGCTACTACAGCTATAAAGCTTGTAGCTTACGTGGTCGTCAACCTGATAGCCTTCATTGCCGTGCTGAGTTTCCTTGACCAAACCCTGTCATATTTTGGTGAACGAGTGAATTATCCGGATCTAAGCTTTCAGGTAAGTAACGGATATTTTGTTTGTTTAAAGGCACATCGTGTCTCAGAAACGAATAAACTTTCCCTTCTTAATAAAGGGCAATTGTTTAAATAATGGTTTAAGAGATACACGTAGTTAGTTACATATGTACTATATATGTATCATGTGATGATAGTAACGCAAAATGTAAACAAAACATAAATGAATAATGATGTAAACAGGACAGGACAACAAATTTATAAAACTTTTGACAAATAAAAAAAATGCATATATGGGGCTTAATTGGGCTTTAAGTTACTATTGAATATACCTCACAGTGAATATTGAAGATATCTTACACTTAATTTGAACATATCTCAAAACGAATATAAAATAACCATATCTCACAGTGACTTTTGTTATGTCTTCGTCCCCTGTTGCATGTGCTAGATTCACTATATATTAATATAGAAAATATCACGTACATTTTCATATTAAAGGCACATTATGCTTCAGAAAAATCCATTTTTTTAATTCTTTTAAATTAGTAAATCTCAAACATGCGTTTACATATAATGTTTTAAAAATGGATTTAGAGCATGTTAGAAGTTAAACAACTGAAAAAGTAGGCTGAACGTGCAGTAATGTGTCATCAAGATAAAAAATGTAAACAAAGTAGTATTTTCACTTCTTTACTTTTCTTTTTCTTTTACTTTTTGGAAACTGTAACAAATTACTAAAAAATTGTAAGGTTTAAAGAAATAGAACTGAAAGCATTTCTTAGGCATACTGGGCCTTTAAATGTTGTAATATGCGAGGCAGTTGCTTTCTTTCCTTTCAGTTAATATGCTCATACATATTCATGCCACTAGCTGCTGTTATTGGCGTCCCCTGGTCAGATACAAAAACTGTCGGCGCATTGATTGGGAAGAAGATTGTCATTAATGAATTCCTCGCTTACGCCGATTTAGGGACCATGATTGAAGAAGGTTCCCTTGATGTAAGTATTAATTCTACTCACGTCTTGAACTTGTTTTATTTATACTGTGTGTTAAAGTATCTTGTTTAGCATATTGTGTATAAATGTGTGTAGTACTTTAAAAATTGTGTTAAGTAAAATGAAAACGTTTCCATGAATTTAATTTTGAATTATTTAAAACTTAACCTGCTGGCGGAAATAGTTTCTACCAATACGCACTGGCCGCTACTCAATCCGTAAATATTTTGAAATTTTCCGTAAAAATGATACAGGTACAGTAAACTTCACTTATAGCGAACACGGTTATAGCGAACTTCCGGTTATAAGGAACAATTTTTTCGGTCCGAATTTTGCCCTTCTTTATTTAATATAAAAATATACGGTTACAGCGAACACGGTTATAAGGAATTATCGCTTATAAGGAACTCAATTACAATCCCAACATATTTATTATCGTTTTCAGGAACGGTCTGCAGTATTGGCAACATACATTCTTTGTGGATTCGGGAGTATTGCAGCTCTGGGTATAAATCTGGGCAGCCTGGCGTCATCAGCTCCAGAAAGACGCCCGCAATTCACCCAGCTATCTTTACGGTCTATGATAAATGGAAACATTGCATGCTTCATGACAGCGTGCGTAGCAGGTAACATTTTATATTAATATATAAAATGTTTAAAAGCACGCAGAACGTTTTATAAGAAAGATACCCGGGAAAAAATGTTTAAGGTTTTCGGACCTAAGTGGTGTTTCTTTTAATCAACTCAACAATTATTTACAAAATTATTTTAGCCACCTTTCACAAACTATTTGTTGACCTGGTCCTAGCATCAGGACCTTCTTGTGGGGACTTGAGGATGGTAAAATACCGCCAATTTCCCAGTCACATTAACGCTATATTTGGTCCGAAAACAAAAACAGCGCATTCGCATATATAGGACCATTTGTTGTAAATAAACTTTTGTTTCAAAGTATCACGTATGTTGTTGTAAATACACTTTTGTTTCAAAGTATCACGTATGTTGTTGTAAATACACTTTTGTTTCAAAGTATCACGTATGTTCAAGGGTCTATGCATTATATGGTGCTAAATCACCGATTAGGCTTAAACTTCAACCGCTTCTCCTTAAAAAACTTTTGTTAAATAAGAACAATTTATTTTTACTTATGGTAGCCATTTATTATCAAAATTATACAATTTATGTATTATTTTAATTACAGGGGTGTTATTCCAGACGTCACCGTCACTTGTTACTATCTCACCTTTTATGAATACAACGGAAGCGGCATCAACTTTGAACTTTACTTTAAATACAACTTTACTACCGTTATTCAATAGTTCACAATCTTAAAAATATTTTACAGTTCAATATCTTTTAAAGTAATACCTCTTTTTATTTATAAACAGATTTTACCCTTTATATTTTGTGTCTCAAATATCATAGATATTTCAACATATTTATGTAGTTTTTTTTTTCTAAATTTTGTCGCATTTATTAAACAAATGATATTATGAAATAAAGATGTCTTTATAATAGTTGAGTGTTAAGTTTTAATTCACTTTAAAGCGGCTCACCTTGAGATGTGTTTACAAATACAAAAAACAGATTAAAGGCTCAGAAATGCAATCATTTTATTCTCTTTCAAATACTACTTTGTTTACATTTTGTTACATTTACAAAACATTACTGCACATCCAACATTCGTTACTTTCTCCTGTTGTTAAGCATCTTTCACGCTCTAACTCAATTATTAAAACACTACTAAACACATGTTGGACATTTTTAAAGATTATAATAAATATGCATTTCCGAGGCATAATTTGCCTTTAATAATTCATACGACGTTCCTATTGTAAAGGGAAAGAACTGCAAACCATTGCAATTACCACAGTAATCGCCCCTGAACGTTAATGCAAAAAATAGCGTCATGACGTCATAAAAAGTAGCGTAAAAAGACGTTAGCTCTATGGTTTTCAGTAGACTATACAAACGCATATAGACAGCCGCTTTTTTAACGCAGGAAAGCAAATAATTATATAAGAATGTCACGAAGCAACGAATAGCAAGAACTTTATAAAATAAGCATGGAAAACATATCTACAGAGTATTTGAAAGGTATGATAAAATTTTGCTTTACATTTTTATTATCCAGATATAAAATTGATTGAAAATACTGCTGACGTAGGGGTGTAGAATCATTTTGAAATATTTTCTTAAATCGTTATAGATATTTATAAATTTATTTATTTATCTACTTATTTATTTATTTATTTATTTATTTATTCATTCATTCATTTAATTTATTCAATTTATTCATTTATTTATTTATTTATTGGTTGGTTGATGGGTGGGTGTGTTGGTGGGTGAGTGGGTGCATATTGGGTGGGCTTCGGTTGGTTGGTTGATCGGTTGCTGGGTTGGCTGGTGGGTGGGCGTGTTGGTTGGTTGGTTTGGTTGGTTGGTTGGTGGGTTGCTTGGTGGTTGGGTTGCTTTGTGGGTGGGTTGGTGTATTGGTTGTCTGGTGGATCGGTGGATTAATTGGTTGGTTAGTGGATTGATGGATTGATAATAGATTGGTTACATCGACTAAATTAATTTATTTTAAAAAATATATAATATTATATATTGTGAAGTTATCCACAAGATTAACTTATTTCACATGGGTCAGAATGGGTGTTTTTATACTAGATTTAGCAATTTATATTTTATGAGAGAAAGATCAACAACAACACGTAAATAAAACTTGTTTTTACTATCAAATACTGATTTTTTTACTGTACATCCCTTTTAGTTATTGTTGTT
The DNA here is from genome assembly GCF_026571515.1 of Ruditapes philippinarum. Classification (NCBI taxonomy): domain Eukaryota; kingdom Metazoa; phylum Mollusca; class Bivalvia; order Venerida; family Veneridae; genus Ruditapes; species Ruditapes philippinarum. The sequence goes on along the minus strand of NW_026859071.1, from coordinate 16,160 downwards.
TTATTATTATTACATGTATTATTATTATTATTATTATTATTATTATTATCATTATTATCATTATTATCATTATCATTATTATCTTATTTTCTTTGTTGTTGTTGTTGTATTATTTAAGTTTCCTTTTTTCTAAATTTCAGAATTGTCTTGTCCAACAAAGGATCAAGGTTTGAAAAGCGAATTGTTAGAAAACGAAGGTCACTTACCACACACCGATGGTTCCGCAGAATGTCCTGATATATCAGATGTCATTGTTGACATATCTAAAGTTACAGAGGAAGGTGTTTCTATCAATAACGATACCAGTGAAAGATTTGTCAGCGTTCTTGAAAGGCGGAGGATGTTGAGAAAATCAGAGGAGGAAAAGGAAATTGATTGGAAAGTATCTGGAAAAGTTGACGAGGAAGAAATGAAAAGTAAGGTTGAAAGTCTTTTAAGTAAACTAAAAGTCCGTTTTAGTGAGGAAAGGGAAGCTAGAAAGAGTATAGTAAAACCAAACCGTTCATACTCTAATTTCTGTAATAGTGTTGACGCTTTCTTACGACATATTGAAACACCGAAAATTGATATCAATTACTCGAAAGTCAATGATAATTCACAAGGTGAAGAACTTTATAGCTTTGGTGTTAGGCCCGCAAGTATTGGTAAAAATAGAAAGATCAGATCATTCGACACTCATGTGAATGATTGTCTTATCAATATCCTACCGACAAAGGAAAACGACGATGAAGTAGCTGAGAAAGATGTAGATGGTGTTGAAAGCGTCAAAGATAATTCTGTTAGTAAAGAAGTTATTGAGCCACATATCGATCATATTGGCAGTGACACACTGTTTGACAAAGCGAGTGAATTTCAAGCAATTCTCTACTACAGTTCCTCATCCCCTGACGACAAAATGTGTCCCGCCATTTTTACAGACGACACTTTGCTACATCACGAAGCAGACGACAATATTTTGAAGCAGGAAATATTCGACAATATGTTACTGCGAGGATCAGGCGACAATATTGTACTACAAGGAAATGACGGGTGCCAGTTTAATCCGTTTGCTAACGATATGTGGACATACGAAAATCTCAATCCATTGCAATGTGGAAAATTCAGTCCTTGTCCAAGAGACATGCCAATGTTCTTTAAAGAAGTATACCCGCAAAATATATCTTCAGTTACCCAGTATTCACCAGCATTCAATCGCACTAATGCTTCCATAGTACCATTTACAGAAACAGTCCCGTTTACAAAAAGGCACCTATCAATTTGCGGAATAAACATGACTGTTCCATTGAAATATCTGAAGAAAATTGTCAACGACTACGCATATCAGTTCTTGATATATGCCAAACCGACATCAAAGAAAGTTTATGGTTTTCCTGCAGACGAAAATTTAATTGGATACCTTCAGCCAGTACAACCCATTATCCATCTGTTGACATTTAAAGATATAAATGGTATCATTTCACTAATAACTGTCATGTGTCCAATAACCAAACATTACGTTTTAGACATATGTATGAAGCCATCAAGCAAATTTATCACTGTCGGAAACTTAAAACCTAAACAGAGACATGTCTTCAACATATGTGAGAAGCCAACAAATAAACAACTGCATGGCGTATCTGAACACAAAATATCTAAAGTGCCGCAGATTTTCAATCTAAGCCTTGAAGACGAGCGCGTGACAAACACCGCAACAACAGCAGACGATCAAAATGTATTTGCAGACGACAGTCAACGAGCGGGAAACGAGAAAATCATTGACGAGTGGGATGATGTAGGTTCGTTTGGGATAATGTCCATCTATTGTAACAGTGAGATTCATTCCGGGTAAGTTAAAGGCACATTAAACTCAGAAATATAATATGTTTTAAACAAAATACTAAATCACTTAATAAAATAAACGCTAAAATTCAATAGAAGTAAAACATGATTCAGTTTTATGGCCAATGAGTAACGTTGAAGACCTTGTATTGTAATATGCAGCAATATATGTAATATGACCATGTAATATGCAACAATATATGTAATATGACCTTGTAATATGCAGCAAAATCGAAACTTCAAAAATTTTGAGAAATAAAAAAATACGATTATTTTTGTCGCTAAATGGGACTTTAAGATACATGTTTATTTGAACGACAATAACAAGCCATTTTATTATATACTGTGTTAAAATTAATATTGAGAAATTTTAATGATGTAAAATGCGTTTTTTCATATTTTTACTGTAAAAAAATATTTTTCACTGCATTGAAACATATATTTTTCGTATTTTCACTGGTGTCTTGCCGGACAACTAATACTCACGATTTATGTGGAAACCTTTCAAATTGTAATGTCAAAAAATAGAAAACTGTATATAATAAACAAATAAAAATAAGTTATTCCTATAAATACAGGATTTGTTTTCATCTTGTGTTTGTTAAGTTGAGTTTATAATTTCTTTCTTGTATTCTTATAGGTATGCCAGAGTACCAGACGATCCGCCAGACAGTATCCAACTGAAGTAAAAAGAGAGAACAAAGTTATTATATGACAATCAGTTATTTTTAAGATAAAGAATTATGATGACAGCAAGATCATCAATGTATATTTTCAACGCACGAACTTTGATATAAATAACTGATTATAAATAATTTTAAATCAAATTAAAATTTGTCTTTTTTTTCTCTGCTGAAATAGAGGACTTTCAAATTAATAATCAACCGCCCTTTCCAGTCATCTGTCTTACATTTGCACTAGGGAATGCGCTTTAGGCATATATCTATTCCTGTGTGATATTTAAAAAAATGGTATCGGTATTCAATGATGTTTTAGATGTTTTATTGTTAGCTGGACAAAGAAAAGTGCCGTTCAGCAGAACAGAGAAAATTTTCCCCGTGTTTTTTTAATTCATACTCATTATTTTGACAAAATCTTCCACATTGTTAATACGGATTTATTTTCTTCGTCGTGCTAAAAACAACTCTTTCCATCTCTTACCATCTGTAATAAGATTGTGAATATACAATTATGGGTAATGAAAAAAACTAGTTCACATACGTAAAAAATTTGAAAGAAGTTGATTGAACATTTTTTTTTAAAACATGAATCAATTCATGTAATTAAGCCTATACACAAATATCATTGGTATATCTCCACCAAATCATCACGTAGTATTACAGAATGGTATTCACTGACGGCTCTTTCACATTGCCAGCACCTTTTCGATGGTTCACATGAGTATTTTATTTTTAACCGAGCTTTGTGAACTATTATTTGTCTTGATCCAAAGAAAAGAATATTGGAGACAATGGTATATGACACGATGAAATGGACAACCTTTAATTGAACCGTAGAGATATTGCTCAAAATGTGTCTCCTCGTAATAGAAAACACACAAGTTGGTATTTGGGCACCAAACCCCACTAAATGAAGCCACAGCTTCGAATGGCCAGGATTTCATGGATATAGTGACTATTGTGGATTTAAATGACTGGTTGTCTTTAAAATGGATTTTCAGCATGAAATTTGTTTTTGTGACATGTAATATGATCATTGGCAAATTCGAAAACATGGTTAGAAATCACATGCTGATAATTATTGATGTCAAGGCCGCCATTGTTTGTAAACATTGCTTTTAAACAGCATGCTCGGTGAAAACAAGTAATTTTACAGGGGGGTACAAACTTTCAGCAATAGCAAAAACTCTACAAGGCCAAGCACCTATTTCTTTGTGATATTTTGCATGTATAGGGAGTTGCTAAAGCAGTGACAGAGTTTCTGTAGACCGTATATTTGCAGGTATCTTTTGCCGGGGGGACGAAAAATGTTGTTTTGAGTCTCGGACCACTATAGATTTTTGGCTTTTACGGAATGAATTGGAATTTTTTTAACTGCCTGACTGTTGCACATCGGATGATTTCATTACAGATTTGCAATGTTATGACATATATGTTCATAACAAAATGTGTTTTCTTTTTCCAGGTTGTGTAGTTTGGGATCAGATTTATCAGACATATTGCTTGTAGGACATTGACGGCAGAAACTTGAAATTTAGTGTGGAGTGCTACCTTTGGTGACATAAAAACTACGAAAGCCCATAGGGGCCATGTTACACCGTAAAACGCCCATACCGCAAAACATACGCGTGTGGACGTTTTGCGTCGCATATCGTACTTGTACATGTGGACGTTTTGCGGTGTATATCGTACTTAGTACGTTTTGCGGCGAGAGTGTGTCTTTGCGTCGCATATCGTCTATATTTTTTGTATTAAAATATATTCATTATAAACGTAACTTTTATTGGTTCTGTCACTTTCATATTGATTCAGGTAAAGATATGACGAAATAAACATAAAAGTGCAATATTTTTGTGATCCTATATAATTCTGACTTTTTAAAAAAGAAAAAAAGAAAGAAGTATGCTTAAGCCGAGGATATTTTTCGAATAGATTTTTTATGGAATGGAACCAAGCAGCAGCAGCAGCAGCAGAGATATAAAAACGATGATATTGAAGTAAATGTAATAAAAGTGCGCATTTTTGCTTGACGCGACTCAAATATTTTGAACTACAAATCTAGTAAATGCAAGTTTGAAATTGTCATAAAATATAACTTTGAAAAATGATTCAATTTATAGATTAGTCGGAAAGTCCGTCTTTTTACTAAAACCGTATTATTTTATCGCCTGAAGAACAAAACATTTCGTCTATAAATTACATAGATGATGTGTAATAGAGTATATTATAACAAACATTCTTCCGCATAGGAAATGATGAAAAAGAAGTGCAATGTGTTATATTGATAAAAACTAAAGCATATTTTAAAATATCGTAATGTAAGCGTTTGTTTGAATGCCATAATGTAATTTTATAATTGAACAATATAATTTTGTAATTGAACAAAGCAAAAAGGTCATTGACCTTATATCACCCACCTGCCTATAAAGGCACCACATGACAAGGGTAGATAGCATTGAATATTACAAATAAAAAGCAAGTACATTTCATGTACTTGGTCAGAATCTGGGTAACTGATATCAGTACTCAATACTACGTCTGAAATGGTCATCAATATTCAAATATCTGTAAATGACAAAGATATGGTAATTTAAGCAAAATACAATAATGACCTTGAGGTCAAGGTCATTTCAAGGTCAATATCATAATTGAACTATTCAAGATGTCCGCCCTGCCATAAATGTATGAATGACATCTGATCATTGATAACAAGGAAATGGCAGTTTTATCACAATTCAATAATTTGACTTTAAAATATGTCTTTATTTTTATTATTCAAAGGCAAATAACTCTTGATATACATGTATTCTCATAAATGAACTTAGTCGATGTATATTGTTATACATATTCTGTATAAATTTTTTTAAGAATGGAGAAGAAACGAAAGCACTAGCAAGGTGAAAAATAAATCGTTTCTTGTAAGTTTTTTTTTGTTAGATTTAGCCTATAATCTAACTTTGTTGAGATTTTATGGTCATAGATATTCTGTTGAAAATTGTCAAGATTGAAAAAGAAATGAAAGCGTTGGAGTGGTAACAATGTGAAATATAACAGATATTGTAATTCAAGGACAGATAACTCTTGACATATTGCTTAGGGTATGTGGATGCTAGAGTGGTAACAAGCTTAATTTGGACGGACAGACAGACAGACAGGCGCATATTCAGGTGAGCTTAAAGTAACACACAATAACACCTGATAATAACTGGTCAAAATTAACGAAAATTATATAATTTTTAAAATATGGACGTTATGCGACAGCACCATGCCTTTTTGCCGCAAAATGTACGTCAGAAAATGTGGACGATATGCGCCGCAAAACGTCCATATACGTACGTTTTGCGGTACGGACGTTTTGCGGTGTTACATGGCTACCGCCACTCATGAAATATTTATTTTCATACCACTTGATGAGAATAAATCTTGTATTTGCAGAAAAAACTTGAATATCCTCTATATATTTTTAACATCTTTTGCATATTTGCCACTTTTAAATGTCCATGCAGTTTATCTATGTAAGAATGTATTTTTTATGTGTTTAGGTTTTATGACCACAGTGGAGCTCCTTCAATTAAATACCTTAACAAACTTACTATATAATATCGTTTTCAACTTTAAGGTCTCAGCTTCTTTCAATATTTCATTTGATACCACTTCCAATTGTTCTTGCGTCTTAATGCTCGAATGACGAATAAAAACTGTTTCGCGCATGTCACGTGATGGTGTGCCAACCATGTTAACTTTTTGGTCCTTCCGAATTATCCAGGCGGGGAACAATAGTTTCATATAAATACATAGCAAATTAAATCGCTTGACTGAAAAGAGATCGGAAAGTGTTTTGCCGGCGTCTTTAACGGATTTGTTTAGTAAAGTTTTTTTGGTGAGAATCAATCAGTGGTTAATCATACAAGATTGTCCCCGAGCGCTCATGATCGAGTGATTTGCCATGCACTTTACTGTTAGCTACATTTGTGTGAAGTTTGTGAGAGGGATGTGACGGAAACAAAAATATGGGAGGTTTGGAATTGTTTCTTTTACAATCAAAAATGTAAGTTATTTTATATTTTATTAAAACTATATATCCGAAACGTAATATTATTACACATGAAAATTGGGAAAGCGTTAATGTTTGTTTGTTTTTGTTTTTTGAGGAAAAAATGTAAATATTTCACAGAAAATCCGGGAAATGTTATTGTATCACATAAAATTTGTAAATCATCAAATATTTTTCGTATGTACAATTTGATTGACACAAAGTTAAATTTCCATGAATAAGGACTTTAATTATAAATTAGCATTAATCATAAGGATTAAACATGTTAAACTTTTAGTTTTTCATGTGACGTTTCGATTATAGTTAACGGTATTTTTGACCATTATGATAATTGGCTTATGATATAAAACAAAATACAGATATGAATAATTGATAGTTGGCATATATGAGGTCTAACAAAGTATTGACATAGATGATTGACGTGTGATATGTAAAAATGATGGCCATGTTGATGACAATGTTGTTTTGATGAGGACGTCCATGGGTGTTACAATGATGATGAAATGACGTTGTTCAAGGTAGTGAGCATCAGGTAAATCTAGTTATTTATAGAAACAAGCTTTTTTTAGAGACTAGTTATTTTTAGACAAATGAGTTTTAACTTTTCTTCGTAAGTTTTATCAGTTTCAGAAGATGAAAGTTCAAAAGCAACCAATGAACGTGCAAGTAATCATACTATATCGGGCCATGCTTATGGAACAAGGACAGCACACATTACGCAACGTTAAAAACAGCATACTTGTTTTATTCAAATAACATTTGGAAAATTTGACATTATCACTGATTATAAGAAATTTGATATACATATAAATATACATGTAAATGGTATTATGTCAGTAACTGAAATTGCTTAGAATTACAAAAATTTATTTTAGAAATGAAGATTTTTTTGGTCAAAATTGAAAACTATGTTTTATGTTTATCTATACTGACGATATTTTGTGTGCATTGTTTATATCGATTTTGGTTGTTTTGGTTTCTTTCTCAATTTTTGGAGTTGGTGTGTGATTGGGGTTATTCGATTTGCGTTCGGTGTTTTAGTTTGTCTTTTTATGGGAGTTGTTTATGTCTGTTGTGGTAGTTTTTCTTTGTCTTTGTTGGAGTTGTTAATGTCAGTTGTGTGTAATGATTGTTTTTCCTTGTCGAAAATTCAGGCCTTATTTCTGAAAAGTTTGGGAATTGGTGGTCGATAAGACAGTTGATTCTTTGCTGATACATTGTGATCGATTTGAAAATTTTGGATTTTGTTATACATGTACATGTACTAGTCGAATTATTATCATTCATCATTTCAAATAGTTATATCAATTTTATTAGAAATGGGAGACACATATTTTATTTATAGTTACAATAAATTTTTAGTTGTACAATACCCAATTTTGTATAATTATATTGCTATTTTTAATATGAGTAATGTGATATTTTTGATAATTATAAAAATATATAGGTGGAGAATGCGACAATATATTAAAGATAACATTGATTCTTTTAGATTTAGATTTGACATTTCTAATAATGATGTTTGGGTGTTGAATGCAACATTTTTAAAAATTATATATACTGATTATTTTAGATGCAGAATGCGACATTTTAGACTAGTATAATATTATTGTTCTTTGGTTTTTCGTTTGTTTTCAGATGACATAAGAAAACATAACTGGATTACTTTTGAAAGACAAAACTAGATAAAATTGTATATTTCTAAATATTACCACTATATATTTCAGACTATTGTTCGATTGATGGTAAAAACAAGTTTATTGATCATCTAGCAGACGTAAAGCAGGAAATGGCGGGAAGAATCCTAGCAGACGACAGTTGTCGCGCAGATACAATCATGCACCATATCAGACTGCCGGAAATTACAGGCTGGCCCAGCTCTATACTGGACTCGCTTTCAGCAGCAGGTTGGGGTTTGAAAAAGGAAATCATAACTTTGTAACGTATGGCTTGTTTACTTTTTGAAAAATAAACTTTCGTGTCAATGTCATCATTATATTGACATATCATTATTGTCTAATGTTTCATAATGAACCATTTTTAGCCCAACTGTTGAAAAACGAGTAAGGGCTATTTTAGTCATTTGGTCGTCTGTTCTCGTAAAACACTTCGTTTTGCATATGTTTTGTGTGTAACTTCCTACCTCAGAATTCATTATGATTGTGTAACGGGGAACATGATCTAAAAACCTTTAACTTTAAACTAGATTTTGATTTATATAATTACATGTATGCCACTTAGTCAACTTGATTTAAAGCAGTTATGTTTAAAATAATAATTTAACCCTTTCGCTGCCAGAGGGTTATTTATTTATTGATCACCTATTTGCCAGAAGGTTTTCTAAGAAATTACTATATTATTAATGAACATTATTATTATTATTTGTTAATAGTATTATAATAATTATATATGTTTCCAAATCTGCTAGTATAATAAGAATTATTGTCGATGGTATAATTATCTATATATTTATTTATTATATTTATGCCGTCCCTATGGCAGTGAAAGGGGTTTACAATATATTCTTATCAAATGAGCATAATAATGCTGAGTTATGGGTCATTAAGAACATTTCAGTAATTTAAACAAATAACTTACAATTATTTTTAAAATGCTAAAAAATGTATCATTTGTTCGACCATGTTAACAATAGTGTATCCACAGGTAGCAGACGACAATAAATTTTAAAGTGGAAATTTGTGACTTCCGGTGTGTCTGCTACTCGATGTTGTGATCTCAGTTACTTCCCCTGGCGTTCAGTATGTGAAATGTGGGCTAAGGTAAGATATATTGAAGAAATACAAAATTTAGCTAAACATAGAACAATACATTTTACAAATAAGGGTTTGTGAGTCCCTGATTACACCTTTAACTCTGCAAAATATTTTAAATGGACTTGCCCATCTTCAAATCTGGACAAAACCATTACTCATTTTAAGGGAAAATTTCAAAATATGTACTGATTTAATATCGAATAGTGCAGATCATGAGCAGATGTCAAGGATATGCCGATTGATTTTGGTCTGCACTGGTGGCACGGGTTATTTTTATATTATGTTGGCGCTAGAAGGCTGAGAGTTAATCAACATATTGTACCACACAAAATAATCAGAAAGTACTGATTACAGTTCATTAATATAACAACTTTTAATTTGGTACAATGTTTGTATTTTGAAAGCATGTTAATTTCAGATGAAATATGACTTTTTAGTAATTATTGTTGCTTTTCTAGAAAAAAAATGAGCTGAATATAATATAAAAAACTATTCTTTCCGAAACTTAAAGTATTACAATCTAAATACAAAAAAATTTACATTCAATAACTAAATTCACCAATATTTAAAATATATCGGCACTACATTAGTGATTGTGCCGAAGGAAGGGAGATAATTATGAATGTATTACAAATAAGGGAGATAAAAATATCTCTAATTATAATTATACTATAAAATATCATAATTATTGCTACTGCATAATGTGTATTTTGTAATGAACTGGTGACTTTGATTGTAGCACTCCGTTAACATCTTATTTTTTTAACCTTTATTTCAGTTTCAGGATTTGAAATTAAGAAAGAGCGAAAGATATGAAATGAGCACCGGCAAACTGATCTTGGCATGTTACATCCTTATCACAGAACTGGAACCTACTGATTATGATGAGGTAATAGTATATTTTATGAATATATGTATAGATTTGTTTCTTAGCCTGCTGAAAGCGAAAGTCATTAGTCTTTGCCTCCAGAACAGAGCCCGGCCAGCCTGCACATTTGTGCAGTTTGACCAGCCTCTTTACTGCTTGCTAACTTCCAATTTTCAATTGATAATTAGTTATGATAATTTATAATGGACTGTTCCTTAAATAAAATGTTGAAAAGTCCATTTGATAATTTCCGCAGGTTAAAGCAGCATGCCTCCAGATTCGTGCCCATTCTTCATGTAAATTTTGAAAATGTATCGAAAAAAGAAAAATATAGTGTAGTGAACAAGGAAAGTAATTTACACATTTCAAACAGCATTTACAGTCTACTTAAATTACCAAAAAGGCCAAAATATACAATAATAGCAATTACTGTGTTAGTCACGCAGTAGAAATATGGTAATAAGAACAGCGACTTTGGTCGTTTAAGACATTTAGCACATAAAAAATTACTTGAATCTTAAATCTTTTTACTGCTCTTAAAATCTGAGTACAATTTTCTTAAGTATGTTTTTCTTGAACTATTTTCGGTTCATCTGGAGGAGTGCAGCTTTAAGGCTTGTTTATAGCTCTTGAATGAAACTTGATTCATTTGGTTCTGAAACAGTACGGCATTGTGAAAAAGTTGTTTCATGTTCGGATTTGATAAAAAAAATTTTTTTTGCTTAACACAGAAGCAGTTTCCGTTGTTGTTGTTATCCAGTCATGAATTGCTTTGGCTGAGTAAATACATATACACCTACACTGGTATCGAACATTTTTCTTCATTATTCAAATTTAATAAAACTTTTGTAAGTTTTAGTTATGATAAAAGGCGTCCGTTACCGAGTGGTTGAATGAATTCATTGACTTCAAATCATTTTCACCCCCCCCCCTTTTCTTTCACTATTATGGGCAGCGGCTTTGAATTCATGAATAGTTTCATGTGCAGAGATGATCCACAGAGGTGATCCACAGCTAGCTTAATTGGCAGAGAAAATTGGTGGTTCTACTCGAGTGCCTCACCGTGTCTAAAATAATTTATAGAGGGCTATTTTGGACCTTCTTCCGCCAGTAAAGCTGAAAACTTATTATTGTACCGTCGAGACAGTAACCATCCACCTACTAAATTAGTGTAATGGATCTGCCCTGCATTGAATTTGAACGGTCCATTTGAAGTTTATGGGATTTCAATAACAAAATACAAATTTGAGCAGACGATAATATGTAGCCTGGGCACGGAGTGCACGGACCAATAGGTAAAGGGTTAAACCCAACCAGAATAATTGAACCATTGCAGTTAAGAATATACTAGAAATAATAAGAGAATCGTTTAATGACATCAAGTGAACAAAAGCTTTATGACCACTATTTGAGTAAGACGTATTTATTGTTTGTTTGTTGTATTCCTGAATTCTATTATGTGCATTTTTGAATAAGAGTAATGATAACATTGTTTTCTTTTTTTAATTTGGTGGTTCAATCCGTGCGTCTACTGTCTTTTGCAAGTGAAACGCAAAGTGTTACAAGTGATATAAATATTTTATACATTATACAAGTTAAATGTTAATGCTGCAAATCAAAATGATGTGAACAGTCAATCAGCATTGAAAATCGTTCTCTATTACAGTTGAATATCCGAAGCATAAATCAATTTTTGTGCCCTTCTTTAGTGGCGGGCATTTAGATTAAACCTTGTCCGTCCGTCCGTCCATCCGTCCATCCTTCCGTCCGTCCGTCCATTCTCTTTTGTGTCGCACGTAACTCAAAAAAAGTATTTGACCTAGAGTCACGAAACTTCACATGAATGTTGATCAGCATGTGTAGTTGTGCTCCTGGGTATTTTCGTCAGGATATTTTTAGTATTTTTTGAGTTATTGCCCTTGACTTAGTAAAATTTGCAATTTTCAACTTGTGTCGCATGTTACTCAAAAAGTATTTGACCTAGAGTCTGAAACTTTACAGGAATGTTGATCAGCATGTGTAGTTATGCACCTGGGTATTTTTGTCTGGATATTTTTAGAATTTTTAGAGTAATTGCCCTTGACTTAGTAAAATTTTGCAATTTTCAAACTGTGTCGCATGTTTCTCAAAACGTATTTGACCTAGAGTCATGAAACTTTACAGGAATTTGATCAGCATGTGTAGTTGTGCACCTGGGTATTTTCATCTGGATATTTTTAGTACTTTTAGAGTTATTGCCCTTGACAGTAAAAGTTTGCAATTTTCAACTTGTGTTGCATGAAACTCAAAAAGTATTTGACCTAGAGTCATGAAACTTTGCAGGAATGTTGATCAGCATGTGTAGTTGTGCACCTGGGTATTTTCATCTGGATATTTTTAGTATTTATTGAGTTATTGCCCTTGACTTAGTAAAATTTTGCAATTTTCAACTTGTGTCGCATGAAACTCAAAAAGTATTTGACCTAGAGTCATGAAACTTTGCAGGAATGTTGATCAGCATGTGTAGTTATGCACCTGGGTATTTTCATCTGGATATTTTTAGTATTTTTAGAGTTATTGCCCTTGACTTAGTAAAATTTTGCAATTTTCAACTTGTGTCGCATGTAACTCAAAAAGTATTTGACCTAGAGTCATGAAACTTTACAGGAACATTGATCAGCATGTGTAATTGTGCACCGGGTATTTTCGTCTGTATCTATATAGTATGTTTAGAGTTATTGCCCTTGACTTATAAAATTTTTGCAATTTTCAACTTGTGTCGCATGTAATTCAAAAAGGATTTGACCTAGGGTCATTAAACCTTATGGGAAGGTTGCTCATTATATTTAGTTTTGCACCTGGGGTTTCGCTTGTGGATTTATCCAGTATTTGTAGAGTTATTTCCCTTGGCTTAGTAAAAACCGTTTCATTATGTTGTTATATGTTCCTTGAGTGCTTGAGTTAGAATCAACAAACTTTACAGGGATAATGACCAACATCACTAAATTACAGGAATAATGATTCACATCACTGTGAATCTATGCACCTAGGACTTTGCATGTGGATTTTTTTTCAGTTTTGTTAGAGTTATTGCCCTTGACTTACAGTAGTATAAATTTGCAATTTTCAACTTGTTCATGCATAGGCCAAATAGTATTTCACTTGTAGGCCTGAAAGTTTACAAGAATGTTGATCAGCATGTGTACTTATGCACCTTGGGGTTTGCTTGTGGATTTATTCAGTATTTGTAAAGTTCTTGCCCTTTACTAAGTAAAAGATTTTTACTTTTCCTAGAGTCATAAAATTGACAGAACAGTGGCGCGGTGTCCTATGGACACATTTCTAGTTTCTCCATGTTCTTGGTATGGGCTCATTGTTTAATAATTAAGTCGCATATTTTTGTGAAAAAGTAGAACCAAATACACAATATACATAAATTCACAGGGTAATGACATGTCTGAATTTCTGAAATGTTTGTCTGTTGCGACAAAGATTGAAACGTCTGGTCAAAGCAAAATAAATCTTTGTTCATTTATTTTTCTGAAGAGTTATTTCTTAAACGGTTTGTTTGCTGGTATTAAGGTGTGCAGCTTTAAAGACCTATTATGCCCCCCAAAAATTTTTTTTTATTTTTATATCTGAAAAGCTTTTTATTTTCGGTGTCCTATTATTCATTGGTCATTTATCTGAATAATCTTTTGGTTTTTGAAAACAGTTTTAGTGATGGAAGTTTTTGTGTGGAAGTTAAAATACTACTGTGTTTACATTTTGCGACCTTTAAAACAATAATTTTAACATTCAGCCATACTTTATTTTGCTAATAAGCATCTAACATGCTTTAAAGCATTATTTGAACGTTATAATACTCATGTTTGCACTGCCTAATGTAGGAAAAAAGTTATTAATTTCTAAGGCATAATGTGCCTTTAAGGAAAAACAGTTGATTCTAAGTTGAATATAATTTTTACAATGCAGGTGTATCGGTGATCTTTACATTTCAGAAATACAGAACATGGTATTGAGCAAGTGAAGGAATGAAGAAAACACCACCCTCTTTACAGTCAGAAATAATAACTATGCTTCCGGTTTGGAACTACTGCATGCCGTTACAACATATGTGACAAAGAGATTTTAATCCGCCTGATACGATTTGGTATCTTTCTGAAAATGTCATGTTCAACTTCTGAATGGTGTTTTTTTCTGCCAAGTTTAAGAAATATATTACCATGTCACTGTCTAATATTTATGGCAACTATGAAGTAATAGTGAGTTTTTGGCGTAGTAATAAAAACTATAAAAGGTGTTAGCTCGATTGGATTTTCTACATGAGCTTGAAAAAATAACTTCATAAATGCCTTGATGTGAACAGAATAGAAGGGATATTTTATTTGTTTTTTACATTGTACATCTTCTATTTAATATACTGTACCGTCAATGCATTGTTATGGCAATAATGAGTATAATTGCAATAATGAATTATGCACTTTTTTTGCAATGTATATTTGAAGTGGTGTAATAAGTAAAATTTGATCAGGAATGAACATTTATTAAGACTTAATATATATGCAAACATACTGTACCGTTAACATAATGGCAATAGTAAAATTGAAGAAATGAATGATGCGCATTTTTACAATTTATTTCATGCTTTCCAGTGTTTTATTGTAATATATCAGATGATTATATTCTGATAAACCACTAGTGAAATTTATAAAATATAATTTTCACTGTAGCCGGACTATATCTGAATGCGGATGAAAAGAAAATCATAACTAAATGGAATAACAGGCAGAAATAAATGCTGTCATGCGTAAATTTTGCTTCTTTAGGAAAAGAAAGTCGATGTCACCATACATCATGTTAAAAATGTAACAAAATTAGAGATATTTAACAGAACTATATTTCAAAATTATTGATGTGACGTCATGACGTGATGACGTCACAAAGGAGAATGCGCGACGTTACGCGGCAAAATCAGTAAAAAATACTTGAAATCACTTAAAAAGCATGAAATAAAAAGAAAATTTATTTGTTTTACATATAAGATTGAAATATATTTCATTCGTGAACACCAGCTATTATATTTTCACTCGTGGCTACGCCACTCGTGAAAATATTGCATCTGGTGTTCACTCAGTGAAATTATATTTCAATCTTACATGCAAAACAAACAAATATCCTCTATGTATATTTCAAGAATTGTAATAAGTAACATTTAATAGTTAATAAAGACATACTAGGCCGTACAATGAGAAATAATGATAATTTAACAACGTCATGATAGAAACAGCCATTTGAAATTTCTTAAGATTTAGATAATAATAACACCACCAAGAATATCACCACTACCACCAAAAACAACATTAATGAAACAAAATGAAAACTCTAACGATGAAATATTTCATCATTCAAAAACATGCAATGATGAAAAAATGAAATAGAATATTAAAATAATTGTAATAACGACAAGAAGAACAATAATGAAATAAAAGAATGAAATAACAATATGAATGAAATAAAATAAAAACAACAAAATGAAATGAAATAAACAATAATGAAATAAGATAAGATAAAAACAATAAAATAAAAGTAAACAAAAAACGAAAATAAAAAATTGAAATAAGGTCACAAGAAATGGAATGAAAAAATATTATTGTCACAAGTGACCATTTAGTTGTTTACCTAACATGCTTGACCTTAAAGTGACCAGCCTTTGCCACCAGTATGAAGCCAGACCAATCTGCACGTCCGTTCAGATTGACCAGGCTTTAAACCGTTGGCTGACCAATTTCAAATTTGATTTTATTTAAGTTATATTCTCTCAATTGAGAATGAACGTATTCAGAAACGGAAGCTGGACAAGTCTGCTTCCGATAATATTATCAACCATATTACATGATATAATGTGTTCCTTTATATTTTGAAGTATCATTTGCTTCATTTTTTATCTTTTAAATGCTTTAAATAAGGAGTCACAAAGGGTTTCT